>NC_035444.2:21498949-21798949 GCF_002127325.2 Helianthus annuus
CAGCATCTGGAGGCAGGTTGGACATCTCTTTACTCAGGTCTCTTGCATAGTCTTCTAATTCTTTAACCTTGCTGAGCAAGAACTGCATTCGACATGAGATGGCATTATTACCCTGCTCTTTGCACTCATATTTGGCTCTCAATTCAGCTTGCTTTGCTTTGAGTTTTAGATATTCATCCATGTTTTTAGGATCTCTAAAACCTGCAAGAGATGGGAATTTTCTCTTAGAAGGATCATCCACTTGTAGAATTGTCTCATTTCATTCTTCACTTCATGCAGTTCTAGTGGATAGCTGGCAGCAACTGGTACAACATTAGCAGGATCAAATCCTTGAAGATCTATTAGATCTTTGATTGGGTTGGCTAAGGTTGGTGGAATGAATGGTTGAGGTTTGATGAAATTGTAAGGTGCAGATGAAATGGGAACAGGTGTTGGTATGTCATCATCATGCACCTGAAACGTTCTTTTTCTTGTATACAACTTTTTGGGAGAAGGTGTTTTTGTTTGAGTTTTTGGAACTGAAAGGACAATGGCTTGTGAAGAAATGTTTGAAGTGACGGGTATTTGACTAACACTCGTTGAAACAAGTGGTGTCTCAACCACTGTTGTCATTACAACTGTTGATGTACCAACTGTTGTCTTCTGCTTTATATCAGGTGATGTTTGCAATGGTGATGTAGTTTGTGGTATAGCAGTGGGTTGAATGGTGGTTGATGAAATGGTGGGTATCTGACTAACAGCTGTTGAAACAACTGGTGTTTCAACCACTGTTGTCACTACAACAGTTGATGTGTCAACTGTTGTCTTCTTCTTTTGGCAGGTGGTTTTTGTGATGGTGATGTTGTTTTTGGTATGGCATTGGATTGAGTATTGGTTGATGAAGTGGTGATGGCAGTGGTTGGGATAACATCTGTTGAAGCCACTGAAGTACCAACAACTGTTGATATAACAGGTGTCTTAACATCTGTTGGTTTGGAGGTTTGATGAGAGGAACTTTTGGGGATTTGAGGAGTTTGTTTGGTGGTTTTGGAAGGTATAGTTTTGGGTTGGCTTACTTTTCTGGTAGGCTGTCTTCTTTTAGGTTTAGGAATACCCTGCTCTTCCTTAGGTTCAGAAGTACCTGCTCTTCCTTTTCCATCAAAACTTTCTTCTCCTGCTCAAACCTTTTAGACCCTTTTATTTCCATTGACTCTTTCATGTTTGCCTTTAATGCAGCAAATGCATTTTCAGTCTCATCAACCTTTTTGGAACCATCTGGCCTTGGGATTTCTACAACCAGTTTAGACATTGGATCTGGTTTAATGTATAGACCATCTTTTCCCTTTTTACCCTTCTCCTATTGGGATTGAACCCTACCAGAGGAACAGATAATTAAAGCCAAAACTGGATCAGGTCAGTGGATCCAGAATAAGCAGATGTTATGTATACAAGTCTCTCCCTTGAAAGTGATTTCAACATCTGCTGACCTCCTATCTTGATCATACAAACTGCTGACCTACAACTGCTGATCTAGTCAAAGACTGATAAAAAACTAAAGCCCTGCTGCCCAATCTACTGCCTTAAGTCAAGCACTGCTGATCATGACAAGTACTGCTGGGTTACAGCAGTGGAAGGATGCAGCAGTAGTTTTGTTTACTTTATGTAATGTATTGTAGTATCAGTAGTTAGCATAGCAGAGGTTGTATAGATCAGAGGTTAGAGTTTGTTAGGAGGTTAGATGTCACTTTCATGGTGACGTCAGCTTAGATGCTTCAGTAGTTTGCTCGTGCCTATAAATAGAACAGTGCTCTGTACTGTTCTATTAGCTCTTTCACCATCTTCTTCCTGCACGAACAAATACTGTGAGCTCAGGCTGAGGGGAGTTTGTATTCGTTCATGCATTGTAATCGTTATTGAATAAATTCAATCTTTCGGTTCTTTGTTGAAAATGTTTGATTAAAGCAATTCTCCTGTTTGATTGTGTACAAAGTTTGTTTCCATTATAATTCCGCTGCACAACTCATTCATCTTCATCTTAATTCAAACGTAAAACACACTCAAAACCAAACTCAGATCCTAACAATTGGTATTAGAGCTTGGACAGTCGAATTTGATTTAACAATCATTTTGACATAAATAGTTCAGCTCACAATCGTTGATACTGATAGTTTGTTCGTTTTGTTGAAAAACAGAGCAAGGTTTAATCACCATTAAAGTTGATTAATCAGTGCCTGTAAAACAACCAGGATGACGTCACAATCACAAGATGATAAGAATAACATTGGCTCTCTTTTCAAACCTCCCATGCTTAAACGTAATGAGTACAACATCTGGGAGAGAAGGATGGGTCACATCCTTGCTCAACAGAATACTGGATGTTAGAGGTCTGTTGTCTTTGGTCCCCATGTTCCTATGGTGCCAAGTGCTGAGGATACAAAGAAGTTCATCCCTAAACCAACTGAAAACTATACTGAAACTGATTTTCAAAAGTTCGAACTCGATGCCAAAGCATTTAGCATCATAGCTTCTGCATTACCCAATGAAATCTATGCTGGACTGTTACATTGTAACAGTGCCAAAGAATTATGGGATGCATTGAAGGAACAATTTGGGGGGAACAGAAGAGGTTATTGAAAACAACAGGGAAATTCTAAATCAGCAGTATGAAACATTTTGTCACATCAAGGGTGAATCATTAACCCAACAGTTTGAACGTTTTATCTGTCTTATTAGTGAACTAAGGCTTATTAAAGTTACATTTTCAAATGCAACTCAAAATAGCAGGTTTCTTATATCACTACCTGAAAAATGGGACACAATTGCATTTGTTACTAGAAATTCAGATGAGTCCAAGGAGCTGACCCTGACCCAACTCCATGGTAGACTCCTGACCTATGAAAGGGAGATAAACCAGAAAAGGAGGTTGCAAGAGTCTGGAAAAGTTGCAGATGACTATTCATTTGGCAGCACAGCTCTTTTTGGTCAGGAAGAATCTGGTAGCAGTAGTAAGGATCAGAGTTTTGATCATTTTCTTGACATAACTGCTGGTTTTAACAACTCTGATCCTCACTCTGCAAATTATGCTTTCACTGCAAACTGTGAAAACCAGATGTCAGATAATCCGTGTTTTGAACTCAATGATTTGCAACATTTTGATCCCACTGACTTAGAAGAGATGGACATTTTGCATCAATTGGCTTTGCTTAGTGTTAGAACAAGCAAATTCTATAAAAGAACAGGGAGAAAATTCCCAAGGCTTCATGGGAATTTAAAGGTGGGGTTGGATAAGTCAAAAATTAAGTGCTACAAGTGCAATAGGCTAGGTTATTTTGCTAGGGAATGCAGGAGTCAAACCACTGGTCCAATAATTACTTATCCCAGCTCAAACCCTAGACCACAACAACAAAGCACTGTGCACTATACCCAATATACCCCTGCAGCACATGTTAACACTGCTCACTATGGTGCAACCCCTGTGCCTGTGCATTATGTTCAAACCACTGTTCCAAAATTCAGTATGTTCAGGCCCTTGTTCCTCAGGCACAAGTGCAACCTGTTGCACCTCAACAAGCTGCTCCAACAGTGGCACAACCAGATCAGCAAAGCTTTTTCACACAAGGCTTTGTTGATTGGAGCAGCATGCCTGATGAACTTGGTGATGAAAATTTTGCTCTCTATGCTTCTGATGATACTTTTGATAATGAATTTTGTTTGATGGCATTAGAGTCAATACCAGAAGGGGTAGAAACTAAAGGTGAACAGCTAAGTGCTGAAACAGTGGATGAAGTTGCTGAAGCAGTGGTTACTGCAGTTGCTGGTGAACTACTGCTGGAAGAAAATTCAGAAACCCTGATTGAACCACTGTCTGACCCTTGGTCCAAAGAAGACAAAGAGAGAGAAGAAGTGAAGAAAGCTGGTGAGGAAGAAAGGAGAGCTGATGAAGAAGGAGATCATAAATGTGAGTGTGCCATGATGGCTGCTGTCACACCCCGACCACGTAAAACATCAAATCGTGGCGGAAACGTCGGGGAGTGTTGTAATAGAATTATTGTTCCACAACCATGGTAATTAAAATAATATTTTATTCATCACCCAAGGGTGGAATAGATCGTTCAAAACAAGAACCAACCTGTTACATTGTCTTAACTACTAAAATAATGAGTACATAACGTAATTAAACTAAGTCTAGCTCTGTTTTATGTCACTAAGGCCCAAGTCCACCCTAGCGTGTCACGATCATCCTATGCATTAGCTCCTGAAACACATGTGAAAATAGGTACGTCAGCATAAAAATGCCTGTGAGTAACATAGGTTTTATGAACATAGGATTCATGACTTAGGTTTAAGAAAATGTTTAATGAAAACTTGTCATGAATCTAGTTTAAGTGTTTGCTTATAAAATGTTTGAAAAGCGATAACAAATCAGTTAATATGTATGTATAAAAGAATGTTGTATGGTTAAAAGAATAACCAAGTAAAAATAAGTTGTATGAAATAAATTGTTTTGTAAAACAAAGTCTTGTGGAAAAGATATTATTTGTGTAAAATGTATAAGTCCAAAATTGAATGATTTAAATAACGGTATGTCATGTAATACAATACAAGCACTTATATATAGGAAGTACCAGCGGCGTATCCACCATGCTTGTAGCATACTACACACATATCGTTACTTAAGTCACTTAAACAAACACCAAAGCATATAGTTCATGTTCAAACCATCAACAAATGTTCTTGTCTAAACCATTGTCAATGTTTAAAACCCAAAATGTAGTCATGTAGTTAAGTGTAAACAAAAGTTATGTATGGTAAGTAACAAAATGAGAATACTTAACCATAAGTAAAAAAAAAAAGGAACAAAACAAAGTATTTTGAATAAATCAAAAAGTTATGTTTTGCCAAGTAAAAGCTTGTTTTATTGATACAAACATTTATGTGGTAAGTTAACGCATTACATTCAAGCCTTGAGACAGCAGGATAACCTTAGAGTAAAGGTTATCAAAGTAAAAATGTTCACGGATTCAGTCATTTTTTACACCCAAACAAACCTAGGGTGTCAGGAACGGGATTTGTCAAGTCCTATGGTACCATTACTTACTACCGAGCGGCGTAGCTAATGTTAATGAATGTAGTAAAGAACCGTTTATGCAAACCAAATGTCATACCAAAAGTAAACAAGTTATGTGAAAAACAATGTACTAAGTATGCTAAGTAAACATACAAAGTAGAAAAGTCATGTAAAACAATGTGCTAATATGTCATGTAAACATATATAGCAAAACAAAGTAATGTAAATCAATGTGCTAGCATGCTAAGTTAACATACATAGCAAAACAATGTAATGAAATCATGTACTATAGTGTACTAATGAAAATAGCAAGTATATGAGATGAAAACATGAAAAGCATGAAAGTAGCAAGTAGGCACATGTGTTTCACCCCAAAATGTTTGGAAAACAGTAAAAGAGGGGTACTATGTACTCACTTGAGATTGCTTAGAAGTCGTAGGATAACCACCAAGCAATGCTAGAAGATCACGGAATCAAACGACACCTATATAGGTATCTACATTAATAAACGGACCTATCGGAGGATCGGGTAGTACGAGGGTTCGTTAAACCAGATAAGTGTAGGAACTTATGTAATATGGTTAACAAACCTACCTACTAAAACGAAACCTATCCTAAGTGCTTTTGACCCGTTATGACTCGTTTAGGTAGCTTATGCTACTTTAACGCGTCGTTTGCGTAAAACGCGTTCGGAATGCTTAACTAGTCCTATGACAAGCAAGTTATGCCTTATCATGCTTAATATTGTTGCTAAATCAGTTTATATGTCAAAAATTATGTTACATAGGCTTAAAATGAATTTTGGCGCAAAAAGGGCATTTTGGTAATTTACCTAAGGCATAAGAACTACTTATCATACACTACTTAAACGTCGTGACCATAAGGTATAACCTCGGAAGGTTATTCCCTATACAATATGGTCACCTAAAATGTTTGGTTGGATCCAAATGATCGACCCAAATGGGTCGGGTTCGTAAGCATAAGCGATTGATTAGATCGCTTACCTTTACGACCCTAAACAAGCACAAATCTAAAAGCGACGAGCTAAACATGCTAGAACATGTTTAGTAATGTTAGGAAAACAGGTTTGGTATTTTAAACAAACGGTTTTAATACCCTAGAGTAGTTTGGTTACAAAATACACGAGAAAACGCATTTTGGCCGAAAACTTCGACTCGTCACTGAGCCTAGAATAGTGGTAATCAGTAGGTATAGTTACTAGGAACTATAACCATCGTGATTACGCTCACGTTATGAAGTTCGAACGAACTTCGCATTGACCATAATGGTCAATGCAGAAAGTCAAACAAAGTTTGACTTTCGAACTTTGAAAAGTAATAATAAGAACGAAGGAATACTTACAAAGGGTCCCCAGATTGAACTTCCGAGTATTCTCAGGTATGAAGTGCTAAAACACCCCAACTTAGAGAACAAACTCAGAATTCAAGTGTGGGAAATGAGTGAAAAGAGTGGGGGTATATATAGGTGAAGCACTACCGTTAGATCGTTTCTTGGAGAAGAGGGCACGATCTAGGCCGTACATTTGTCAAATCCTGATTTGGTACCTTGATGGGCACACAATACAGCCCATAGGAACCCCAAAACCATGTGCACAAGTGGGTAAAAGCTGGATCTAGCTGGAAAACACTTTCTGCTGTTCTGGGGGTTGCTTACGGACCGTAAGCATGTCCATACAGTCCGTAAGGACCCTGCAGACCAGCTAACTTTCAGTTTGGCAGATTTGGTCCCTGTGCGCGTTGGACGTGTTTTGGCACTTCTAAAACCCGTCAAACCCATTTTTAAGCTCTAAAATGAAGTTAAAGTATAGGGGACTTGAAATATGCTCAGAAATATGCCGGATGTTAGTTCGTTTGGCCGTACGATTGCGTTGTTCGGTTAATTACGACGGAAGTCGTAATGGACGCAAAAACGGTCCAAATTGCGCGACGAATGGATATTTGACAAGCCAAACACTAAAACATAATATTTTAATGCTTACATAAATTTTTGGATGTCCGGATGTATTCAGAACGTAAGTTATGCGCGAAAATGCAAACTTATGCACTTTTTGACACTTTTAGTCCCTGAATGGCCCAAAAGTTTATTTTAGCACACCGAACCCCTCAAAGCCTATTTCTAAGCTATGTAAAGGATATTAAGGTGTGTTTAACTTATGATCATGTTCCGGAATGTTCGTTATAGTTCAGATTGGCATACTTTGCAGTTTGTCAATTTTAGTCCCTGTAAGCGAATTAACTAGATTTTGCCATACCAAAGCCTTCGAATTATTTCTAAGTTATGTAAAGGTTATTTAAGGTATGTTAAGCATAAATTGATGTTCCGGAGTATTTGTCGTGTTTAACTGATTACGTTTACGCACCAGTTTGTGTAATAATTCTCCAGAAAGCGATATAGAGTTTGAAATCGAATAAAAGTCAAAACATGAAAAACATCAAACATAAACAAACAAACATAGGGATCAAATAACTTTATTTCATTGATAACTGAACTGTTTACAATGATTACAAGCACAGATGTCACAGTCTCCCCTACTTGTGGAAATTTCGTCCCGAAATTTGTTTAGAGGAAACTCGTGAGAATAGATGTGGATACTTCGCCTTCATTTGATCTTCACGTTCCCAAGTAAACTCAGGTCCACGTTTAGATTCCCAGCGAACTTTAACCAACGGAATGCGCTTGCGTTTAAGCCATTTGACTTCACGATCCATAATTTCCACAGGTTTCTCAACAAAATGTAGTGTTTTATCAACACGGATTTCGTCAAGTGGTATGTGGAGGTTCTCATCAGCTAAACACTTTTTTGAGATTGGATACGTGGAAAGTTGGATGAACATTTCCAAGTTTGGGAGGTAATGCAAGTCTGTAGGCTACCTTACCGATTCTTTCGACGATCTTGAATGGTCCAACGTATCTAGGTGCAAGTTTTCCTTTCTTTCCAAATCTGATCACACCTTTCCAAGGTGAGACCTTAAGTAATACACGATCACCGACTTGGAATTCTAAGGGCTTGCGTCGTCGGTCCGCGTAACTCTTTTGACGGCTTCGAGCTGCCTGTAAGTTATCACGAACTTTCTTAACCTTGTCAGTTGTTTTAGAATGAGGTCAGGTCCAGTAAGCTGAGCCTCACCGATCTCATTCCAGCAGACTGGTGAACGACATTTTCGACCATAGAGAGCCTCGAAAGGAGCCATGTTGATGCTGGAGTGATAACTATTGTTGTAGGAGAATTCAATCAATGGAGATGTGAATCCCAACTACCACCAAAATCGATCACACAAGCTCTAAGCATATCCTCCAAAGTCTGGATTTGTTCTTTCAGTTTGGCCATCTGTTTGTGGATGATATGCTGTGCTCAGATTGAGTTGGGTCCCCATAGCAGATTGCATGGTTCTCCAAAATCGAGAAGAGAAGCGAGCATCTCTATCAGAAATAATGTTCAAAGGAACACCATGTCGAGATACAATTTCATCCACATAGATTTTAGCCAGATCTTCAGCAGATAGATTCTCACGGATCGGCAGGAAATGCGCTGACTTTGTAAGACGATCAACAACTACCCAAATGGCATCGTGACCTTTCTTAGTGCGCGGAAGTTTAGTAATGAGATCCAAGCAATGTTTTCCCATTTCCAAACTGGGATCTCTGGTTGCTCCAAAACCATAAGGATGTTGGTGTTCAGCCTTAACTTGAGACAAGTAAGGCACTTTGAAACGTACAAGGCAATGTCTTTCTTCATACCAGGCCACCAATACTGAGTACAAAGATCCTTATACATTTTAGCTGAGCCAGGATGAATAGAATAACGAGACTTATGGGCCTCATCCATAAGCAAAGTGCGAAGATCATCTTGGCTTGGGACCCACAAACGGTCCATGAAATAATACGATCCATCTTCCTTCAGCATAAGATCAGGCTTAATGTGATAGGGTAATTCCTTACCCATCAAGTCTTGTTAAACACAAGCCTGTTGGGCCTGAGTAATGCGTGCTTGGATATCAGATCGAGCTTGAATAGCAGATTGAACATGAACACAATGAAGCATAGTGCGTTCCTTACGACTCAATGCATCAGCCACAACATTCGCTTTACCAGGATGGTAGCGAATTTCGCAATCATAGTCGTTTAGGAGTTCGACCCAACGTCTTTGCCTCATGTTGAGTTCTTTCTGGTTGAAGATATGCTGGAGACTTTTGTGGTCAGTGAAAACCACACATTTTGTGCCATACAAATAGTGTCTCCAGATTTTGAGAGCGAAGACAACTGCACCCAACTCAAGATCATGAGTGGTGTAGTTTCTCTCATGTACCTTCAATTGCCTTGATGCGTAGGCTATGACTTTGTTCCTTTGCATCAGAACACAGCCAAGACCCAATTTCGATGCATCACAGTAAACAACAAAATCATCATTGCCCTCAGGCAAAGTCAGAATAGGTGCATCACAAAGCTTCTGCTTCAAGGTCTGAAATGCTTCCTCTTGTTTAAACCCCATTCAAAGGGTTTTTCTTCTGAGTTAGAGCAGTTAGAGGAACTGCAATCTTTGAGAAGTTCTCGATGAAGCGGCGGTAATAACCCGCAAGACCAAGAAAAGACGAACCTCAGTAGGAGTAGTAGGCGTATCCCAATCCTTAATCGCACTAATCTTGGAGGGATCTACATGAATACCTTGTTCGTTGACAATATGTCCTAAAATTGAACTTCCTTAAGCCAGAATTCACACTTGGAGAATTTGGCAAAAAGTTGTCCTTCTTTAGGAGTTCCAGAGTAAGACGAAGATGGCGCTCGTGATCAGCTCGCGTCTTAGAGTAAATCAAGATGTCATCAAGAAAACGATGATGAACTTATCCAAATAAGGCTTGCAGACCCTATTCATCAAGTCCATGAAACAGCAGGAGCATTGGTCAAACCGAATGGCATGACTGTGAACTCATAATGCCCATATCGAGTGCGGAATGCTGTTTTGGGAATATCCTCTTCATGCACACGAAGTTGATGATACCCAGAACGAAGGTCATCTTCGAAAAGCAGTAGCACCCTGTAACTGGTCAAAGAGATCATCAATGCGAGGTAGGGGATATCGATTCTTGATGGTAAGCTTATTCAGCTCACGATAATCGATACACATTCTGAAGGATCCATCCTTCTTTTTGACAAAAGAACGGGAGCACCCCAAGGTGAAAAGCTAGGACGGATAAAACCTTTGTCAGAAAGCTCTTGAAGCTGCTTAGACAATTCTTGCATCTCAGACGTGCAGACGATATGGAGCCCTGGCAATAGGATTTGCACCAGGTACAAGATCAATACGGAACTCGACTTGGCGTGCTGGGGTAGACCAGGAAACTCTTCGGAAACAGCTCCGGATAATCCCGAACAACAGGGATATCTTGAATAGACTTACCTTGGTCTTTATCTGCCGTAACATGTGCCAAGAAGGCCACATAGTTCTTTCGCAGATATTTCCGAGCTTGAAAACAAGACAATAAGCTTGAGGCTACTAACAGGTTTCTCACCATGAACCTGTAGGATCTCACCTGACGAAAGTGCACACGAACGATCTTCTCAAACACACTTCTGCGCGATGCTTAGCTAGCCAATCCATACCCACAATAAGGTCGAAGCTCCAAGTTGCATAGGGGTGAGGTCAATAGGAAAAAGATGGTCGTTAAGGTTCAACTGGCAGTTTGCGAAGAACAGAATCAAGAACAATGGGTTCACCATTCGCAACTTCGACTGTCAAAGGCTTACCTAGTTGTTCTAGACACGCGAAGCAAGGGCTCAAAAGATAATGACAAAACTCTTATCGGCCCTGAATCAAAGAACAGACGCAGGTTGAATTATTAACAAAGAACGTACCGTTCACCACCTCGTTGTCTGCTTGCGCTTCAATAGCAGTGTCACACCCTGTCTTTTGCGGAAGCGTATGATGTGTGACTAGCTTGTTATCATTGCATTCGATCATAATAAACAACTACATGATTTAAAACGATGTTCATCCATTCGGAAAATTTTGAGGATCACAAACACTTGTCATTTAAGTTTTAAAACACAACCTTCATCTAGGTTACAATTCAACAAAAGTGGATGACATCTAAACTTGTAGTCTACTTCTAGTTACAACACTTGCGCCCAAGATCCATCCTGTCACCTGAAATACATGTAATTTTGGAAAACATCAACATAAAGTTGAGCGAGTTCATGCGTTTTGCATACCGAGTATGAAAACATGGTATGTATCTTGTATAAATAAAGTATTCTTGCAAAAATCAAGTTTTCTTGTGTACACCACGTACTAATTGAATGTTTGTACAAAGACATTTCGGCATGTGAGGACATATGGAGCATTAGTGTTGGCTCCTTTAAGGCATGTGAGGACTTATGGAGCATTAGTGTTGGCTCCTTTAACTATGTCGATTACCCTCGACTGTGTCGATTAACCTCGACTGTGTCAATTTCCCTTGACTGTGTCGATTACCCTCGACTGTGTCGATTTACCTCGACTGTGTCGATTTACCTCGACTGTGTCGATTTTACCTCGACTGGGACACCGAAGCACTCAAGAGGTCACATAAGGACCATGAGTGGGGCTCGGCCGTACCCGTTAGATCTAACCCTCGTCCCTAATTACTGAATGTTTTAATGGCTTGGTACTAGTTTTCACCAAGACTTTATGGCATTTTTAGTATTAAGTCTATGCTCACATGATCTAGTAATTTCTAGGCATTTCTTAAAGCACATCATACTTGGTTCTCGTTCTCACCAAGTGTGCTTCTCGTATTTTTGTATTCTCGATTCGTATTGCACTCGGTACTCGTTCTCACCAAGAGTGCTTCTTGTATTTTTACTACTTGTAAAAAAAATTATAATATTTGTAACATGTATTTCACCCCCGAGAGTTATAAAACCAAAACAGTTAAAGAAAAGGGGGAGCATGAACTCACAACTTTGCGTTCCTGCGTCGTAAACTTCACCGGAGTTGCTTATCTAGCGTCGCGACCTAAACGCGTTTTATTAACGTTAGTCACTAGACTTGTATCGCACAAGTGCAAGTCACTATCTTTTGTATTTGTGTTCTTGTGTTAAAAATATTTATATTTTTAACTATTTGTCTTATATCATTTTCTCAAAAATAAATATACGTATCTTGTATTTTGCACCCGAATTATGTATTTTGTCCAAGTAATATATTTTCATAAATATATCCTCTTGTATGTGTCTAAGCATGTTGTATGTGTATTTTCATGTTTATACTCCTCATGAGTATTTAGTGTATCTTTACGTCTCAATACGCTAGCACGTATAACACATACTATATACACTTAGCACAAAAGTTGGTGATAAAATAATATATATTTTTCTCTCAAAAATATACATATTTATATCCACTTTTATTTTGAAGAAATCCTCATTTCTTATCACCAAAAATTAGGGAAACCTTGGTAATACATTTAAATACATTTTTAGGGAATAAGTTCTTCAAAAACTTATATTTTTCTAAGTGTCAAAATTTATAAAAATTTTGACAGAGTTTCCCCTAAAAATGGAGGTTTCCCATGTTTTCAAAACATGTGTTTATTTTCTTTTAAATCGTCAACAATCAATCAACAACAATTATCAACAATAATCATCAACAACAATTATCAACAATAATCATCAACAACAATCACTAATTTTCCCCATTTCATGAACTTGCATATTTACAAAAATGTGTAGTAATTTACTAGCACATTTAGTAAGTCTTGTTATCTTTAAAAATAAGTTTAATTTCTTAAAAAAAAAACTTTATTTTTAAAGAATATGAAGTTCCACAACTTCTAGTCGGTTTTTACGAAAATTATTTCTTTGTTAAAACTTTTGTTACACTAGTGTTCGCACACTTGTTTGATCACAAAAATCACTTTTGTTTGTGTAAGATCCGGATTAGAACATGTGATTTCTTTTGACGCTTGGTCTTTTGAAAATACCACTTGTGGACACATAGATCGGCTAGTTTTAGACACTATTTCATAAGTAAAAATACTTTTACACAAGTTCATGTTTCTTGTGTGGTAGAGTTTCACCTTTTAACCCTTGCACCATTTCAAACAAGCTTATGTCAAGATCCATGATCTTAACCAAACAGGGTTAAATGATGATCCGAGCTACCACAACGTAGATCGGGCCTAAATAATCACAAATTTCAATTACTACAACATTTACACAACTAGTGAGGTTTTAACCATCATTTTTTCATGTTTTTAGTAGACTTTAATGCACCATTTTGTAAGATTTCGAGTTTTAATCATTACACATCACATTAACCACTTCAAAATAGCTCAAGAATGTGTTTTAAGCAACATACCACTAGCTCGAGGCTAGGGAAGTATCTAGACGCGAATGTGGTGGATAAAAGCTAGAGAAAGAGGTCCTTCGAGCTCCGAGTGCACCAAGCCTTCTTATGCGTGACACTTGACACTTGTATGATGTTGGAATGTGAAGAACAAAATCGAAAAATATGATGGATGATCAAGGGGTGTTCGGCCGAAAGTTTTTGAGGGAGAGGAGAGAGTAGTTTTGTGGTGTTGGGTGGTGAATTGTCTAGTGTGCCATCTCAAGGTATTTATAGACATTCCATATGGCATATTCCTAGCATATTCCTGGCATATTCCTGGAATATTCCTAGCATATTCCTGGCATATTCCTGGAATATTCTTAGCATATTCCTGGCATATTCCTGGCATATTCCTGGAATATTCCTAGCATATTCCTAGCATATTCTTTGGAATATTCCTAGCATATTCCTGGAATATTCTTAGCATATTCCTAGCATATTCTTGGAATATTCCTAGCATATTCCTAGCATATTCCTGGAATATTCTTAGCATATTCCTAGCATATTCTTGGAACCTAGCATATTCCTAGCATATTCCTGGAATATTCTTAGCATATTCCTAGCATATTCCTGGAATATTCTTAGGTTTTCTGTGTTGTCTGCGTTTTGCAGTGTAAGCACTGTGTCGCGTAGGAACACACGGTACGTGCTTAAACTTGAAAAATAACGTTTTTAAGCGTTTTAATTTATTTTTCAACACGAACCTGATTAAAATAAAATTTTAATCATAACAGAATATTTGTGGGATTAAATATTATCCGGGCGGCCATCAACGTTCGTTTCGCAGTTTTGTCGCAATTAGTTCTGCTCTTAAAGTGTGTTTCGGGTGCTTTTTAGTGCTTATTTTTGCTTTCATATAGCATATATATTAAACCCTTGTATGTACTCTTGGGTTTTAATGTATTCTTGTTATTGGACCTACACCTAGGCTCCAATTTTATTGTCTGACTGATTTCTGCAGTTCCGTCGACACAGTGTGTCTTACCGGTGAGTTTACTAATATTTTTGACGCAACGCTCTCGTTTTTGCATAAAGCAATATTTTGTAGTATAAAACGTACATGAATTCACTTGTATGGAATTCAGAAACTTATTTCTCTTGTAAACTAGATCATGTATGTTCATTAAGGCACAGATCACTGTTCATTTAGTGTACGGAATGTACGGAAAAGTGACGGTTGTCACAGTCTCCCCCCGTTAAAAGAATTTCGTCCCGAAATTCAAGCGATGCCATCGGTCGCAGGGGAGTTGTGAAACCAATATGGTCACTTATATTTGAAACACGTCTTTGTGTTCTCATGTCATGTATTTTATCATGCTCAAGTAAATCAATCATGTCTTTTCTGCATTTTGTGGACTCTTGGTCCGAAACCTCAATAGGTTGTATAGTGTATCATTGACGTGAATCTTATTTGTGGGAGCTATGACTGTTCCTTGCGTCAGACTCCTCTAAAGACTAGACACATGAATGTGTCGCGATCACTACTGATCTTTTTCTGGAAGCTTCATCTTGTGAACAATGGTTCTGATCCCTACACCGGGGATTCAATCTTTTCGTTTTCCAATTCACACTACGCCCTTTCTAGGCGCGGCTCTCAATTTAGTCGTGCTTCTTGTCTCAAATTCTTACGATTTCTGCCTCTCATCGGCGTAATCTTTCTGTGTTCTGCGGGCTGTCTTGATATAATCGCATATATGAACGACCTTGCCTCTAGATTTTTCCTGGACCATCTCGGCCAGTTGATCCATTATTCCCGGTCTCCGTTCAACACAACGGGAATTGACTCATTACGTTCCATCTAAAGCTTTACACAAAGCGGTTTAGACGGCGGCGTGATAAATACTGTTGTAGGAAGACTCTACTAAGGGTAAGTGAGTGTTCCAACTTTTTATCAAAGTTTATCACACAAGCACGCATCTTGTTCATACAGTCTGCATCGTTCAACAGCTCAGTTCATATTCGAGTTCTTACGATCATCGGTGTGCTGCAATCCCTTGCGATCAGTAAAGATCGTGCAACGTTTTCTTTCAGGTAATAACGCCCAGTTTGCTGCGCGCAATGACTGTACCTATCTCAAGGGTTCTTCTCATGATTCCTTAATCAATGTGCCACGTATGTAATGTCGTGGTCTTGTTGCATCGGCGTACAATCGAGACTTTGTCGAGAGGCGTCACATAATTGCAACTCTAGCTCCTTAGCTCTTGGTTGCAGGGTTGGCATGAATCTCGTTCTTATCCATCATGGATCTGAAAGTTCTCACTTCGCGAATTCGAAATCCGCTTTTCGTCATCATAGCGCTTAACTGTTCTTTCTCTAAGAGTTGCAAGGTAAATTGCAGTTGTTGCTCACGACCTTCCTTGGTCATTGGCCATATGAGAATGTAGTCAATAAGTATATGGCTTATCTAGGTATGGCTTACACGTTCGATTTCATGAGGTCCATGAATATTGTTGATGCATGTGTTAGGCCAAATGGTACGACAAGGAACTCGTAACATCCAAAGCGAGTCCTAAAGGTCGTTTCAGGGACACTTCCTTCTGGTATACACAGTCATGGACATCCTGTCCTCAAGTTGATCCTTGGGTGGCAACTAGGATCTTATGATTTTGTCTGTTTATGTTGCCAGTCGTTGGCAAAGGATTCTGATTCTCAATTCTCAGGAATTTACGCAAAATGGAACTGCCAACGTTCTCCTCATATCCCTAACTAAAGGCGTCATGTCCTTAACTTCCTCTGTCTGGTAGTTCTTGCAGTTACGTCCGGAGCTCATGCTTTACGGACGAAGTTAGTCGGTGAGACATTATTCGACACTGGTGCTGCTCTTGGCACGTGGTTTATCCTAAACTTCTCTTGACGCTGCGAAGGGGCATTTCTGGCAAGTCTTTTGAAAAGGCTACTAGAACTTCTTCCATCGCGGGGATGTTCCCAGGTTCTGCAGTCTACTCAGAGGCATTTCTATGCCTCTTCGACCAATGAAGGATGTCGTAGATCTGCCGCCTTATGGGGTCTAGCATCCTTGCGCCTATTACAGTAAAGTTGGGTTTCATCATTCGCACGAGGGATGCGTCTGATTTTCTCGTATTGACGACTTCAGCTGCATACTTGGATTTCCGATCCATGCTGATTATTATGACCTCACGAGTCAATGGTAACAGAAGGTTACGGCCCTCTGAGTGCCTAATCACGATCCTTAATCGCTTCGACTGTTTAAGCTATCCTTCTATATGCCCATTTCTAAAGAATACGGGACGTCTACCTTACTTGAGACTAGGCCAAGAAGTTTCTTAAGTTCTAAGCATGCAAGGTTAAGGTTGATGCCAGTATTAGAAATAGATGCGTAAGGGTGGTTAATAGGGAACGTACCCGTAACCGCATCTGGATCCTAGCGTGGTTCACGAGTTTCGATCGTGAAAACCCTTCCTTGCTTGTTTCTTCTTTGGGCAATCTTTCCTAAAGTGCCCTGCTTCACCACATTTGTAGCAACCGGGTATTCTCTTATTTCTTCCATCTGGGTCCTTCGCCCAACAGGCGTCCCTGTTGTGCCCTTCTTTTCCACACTTTCCACACCTAGGCTTCAGACATCGACCTTTATGGTGAAAAGTGCATTCTCTGCACCTCGGCTTAGTCCCCGAGTAAACATTACCACCTGCCCTATTAATGGCTCCATCAGTGCTCCTGCCATGTGGCGAATTCACTTTCTTTCTTTTGTTTGCTTTAGAGCCTCCATAGTTGAGTTGGGTGCTCATCTTTAGGTTTGAGGACTTCCTCTTCTTGTTGCTTGATGACTCCACATGAGTCTCTTTCTTGTTATCCTCAGATTCCGAAAATTTTCCCGCACGTAGAGCCTCTTCAGTAAGGGTGACACTCATATCGATAGCCTCTGCGATGGTTGAGGGTTTTGAGGTAGTAACCATGCCCCTAATCTGGGGTGCAAGTCCCCAAATGAATCGTTCTATCCTCTTGAATTCCGGTTTGACTAGGTAGGGGACGACCCTAGACAAGTCGTGAAATCGCTGGACGTATTCAGGAATCTTCGGTCCGTCCATTTTCAAATTCCAGAACTCCACCTCAAGCTTCTGGATTTCAGTCCTAGAACAATATTTCTTGTCCATCATTTCCTTGAGCTCGTCCCAGCTCAGTGCATAAGCAGCATCTGCACCAAGGGTCTGAACCTGAAGGTTCCACCATGAGAGTGCGCCATCCAGAAATAACCCTGAGATATAGGTAACGCTTTGTTGGGGTGAACAGTTACTCATTCTTAGAACTGAGTCCGTCTTTTCTGTCCAACGAACAAATGCAACGGCACCTCCTGTGCCATCAAAATTCAAAGGCTTGCAGTCCAGGAACTGTTTATAGGTGCAGCCAGTTGGAGGGTTATTCTCAGTCGTGCCATTGATGTGCTTAGAGCGGAGGGCTTCATGTCGTGCAATTGCCTGCGAGATGCATTCTTGCAGCTCGGCTTCTGTTCTTGGTAGCGTACTGGTGTTTGTGTCTCGCCTGGGCGGCATTCCCTTCTGCCAAAACGGTTTGAAGTAGGTTAGGCAACATTCCAGGTGTCTATGAGGTACATAGCACCATAAGCCATTATGTAATCACCCAATTTCACATGTATACATAAATACTCAATGTATGAGCGGGAAACAGTTACTGAGCCAACTTGGCTTAAAACGAACTTGAGGTTACATTGCCTCGGTCATTTAGGTTTCAGTTATTTCCCGCTACATTGGTTTTCTTAGGTTTTTGGCTTTACTGGGGCGTACATTTTCCCTTAGAGGGGGTTGCTCGTGTATGGGTGATAGAGAGTGCAAAGTCGCTGAATCTCTTGAATGTTTCTCTTCTTCACTTGCTTAAATGTCGTTTTCCTCAAACGTCTCGTACGCAGGTAGAAGTGTCAGTCACGAAGTAGGCTGAGACAGGCTTCCTACTTTCTTACGTGCTAAAGCACTGATCTATGTGATGTTCTACCAGATGAAGGTGAGGACACCTATACATTGAATTTGGTGTGGTTTTCATTAGCTCGACCCGTAGAGTCCACCAGGATTTCTGTGCACTACAAGTCGTTATTACGTGGGCCCCCGTAATAATAAATTGTCTTGCACAGTTACCCCAATTTTCTCTCGTCCAAGCAGATGATTGATCTAGGAGGGGACACTACTGTCCTTACACTCCTTGCCATGGAAAGGACCATTGCGGAGGTCCATGCGCTAACATTCGTTACTGTTATGCGCGTATAGGCACGATGATTAGATGGAATAGGAATGGAGAGAATTCCTAGTAGTTGGAGGGGCACCTTCGTGATGAATACTTCATCTTCCTTTTCTAGTCAAGTATGTTGTCAATTTTGCTTCACATAATCCGGAGGGATCTCGTCCCGTTGATTAAGAGTTCGTTCAAGGTCGCCGCCTCTGCCTCGTCATCACCACCGTAGTTTGGCATCTTCACGTTCGAGAGGGAAGAGCAGCCATCTCCTACGGAAGTAAGCTCAGAGTCTTGTCTGGTAATCACTCCCAGCCACGAGCTTTGCAAAGGACGCGAGGTCGATAGCTTCATCGTGCGAGTCACGCACCGTAATAGGAGTCGGAGTCGAAAGAATTTTATTCACGTCAATAATCATTCCGTACACTTATTCGTATGCATGAATACAAATAACAAATATGCTACTTAGCATAATCAAGTAACTTAATGCATTATACCACGTATAACTCTCGTTTTGGGGGGGGGGGTCATTTTGTCAAGTCTAACTTTTGTAGACTATGCCTTGGTTGGCACCTTACTCTATGGGTATTCCTCACTAATGTCCTTGCCTTGTCTTTTCTTTGAAAAGTGTCTGACTCGTGGATCTTGGCGCTTTCGTGAATGCAATGAAAACCATTTTGTAAAATGTTTTTGTGAAAGCACTTTAGTGATTGTAGTCTAGACTCGAGAAGGAATCCTAGTTCACTACAATCGAAGCTCTGATACCAAACTGTCACACCCTGTCTTTTGCGGAAGCGTATGATGTGTGACTAGCTTGTTATCATTGCATTCGATCATAATAAACAACTACATGATTTAAAACGATGTTCATCCATTCGGAAAATTTTGAGGATCACAAACACTTGTCATTTAAGTTTTAAAACACAACCTTCATCTAGGTTACAATTCAACAAAAGTGGATGACATCTAAACTTGTAGTCTACTTCTAGTTACAACACTTGCGCCCAAGATCCATCCTGTCACCTGAAATACATGTAATTTTGGAAAACATCAACATAAAGTTGAGCGAGTTCATGCGTTTTGCATACCGAGTATGAAAACATGGTATGTATCTTGTATAAATAAAGTATTCTTGCAAAAATCAAGTTTTCTTGTGTACACCACGTACTAATTGAATGTTTGTACAAAGACATTTCGGCATGTGAGGACATATGGAGCATTAGTGTTGGCTCCTTTAAGGCATGTGAGGACTTATGGAGCATTAGTGTTGGCTCCTTTAACTATGTCGATTACCCTCGACTGTGTCGATTAACCTCGACTGTGTCAATTTCCCTTGACTGTGTCGATTACCCTCGACTGTGTCGATTTACCTCGACTGTGTCGATTTACCTCGACTGTGTCGATTTACCTCGACTGGGACACCGAAGCACTCAAGAGGTCACATAAGGACCATGAGTGGGGCTCGGCCGTACCCGTTAGATCTAACCCTCGTCCCTAATTACTGAATGTTTTTAATGGCTTGGTACTAGTTTTCACCAAGACTTTATGGCATTTTTAGTATTAAGTCTATGCTCACATGATCTAGTAATTTCTAGGCATTTCTTAAAGCACATCATACTTGGTTCTCGTTCTCACCAAGTGTGCTTCTCGTATTTTTGTATTCTCGATTCGTATTGCACTCGGTACTCGTTCTCACCAAGAGTGCTTCTTGTATTTTTACTACTTGTAAAAAAAATTATAATATTTGTAACATGTATTTCACCCCCGAGAGTTATAAAACCAAAAACAGTTAAAGAAAAGGGGGAGCATGAACTCACAACTTTGCGTTCCTGCGTCGTAAACTTCACCGGAGTTGCTTATCTAGCGTCGCGACCTAAACACGTTTTATTAACGTTAGTCACTAGACTTGTATCGCACAAGTGCAAGTCACTATCTTTTGTATTTGTGTTCTTGTGTTAAAAATATTTATATTTTTAACTATTTGTCTTATATCATTTTCTCAAAAATAAATATACGTATCTTGTATTTTGCACCCGAATTATGTATTTTGTCCAAGTAATATATTTTCATAAATATATCCTCTTGTATGTGTCTAAGCATGTTGTATGTGTATTTTCATGTTTATACTCCTCATGAGTATTTAGTGTATCTTTACGTCTCAATACGCTAGCACGTATAACACATACTATATACACTTAGCACAAAAGTTGGTGATAAAATAATATATATTTTTCTCTCAAAAATATACATATTTATATCCACTTTTATTTTTGAAGAAATCCTCATTTCTTATCACCAAAAATTAGGGAAACCTTGGTAATACATTTAAATACATTTTTAGGGAATAAGTTCTTCAAAAACTTATATTTTTCTAAGTGTCAAAATTTATAAAAATTTTGACAGAGTTTCCCCTAAAAATGGAGGTTTCCCATGTTTTCAAAACATGTGTTTATTTTCTTTTAAATCGTCAACAATCATCAACAACAATTATCAACAATAATCATCAACAACAATTATCAACAATAATCATCAACAACAATCACTAATTTTCCCCATTTCATGAACTTGCATATTTACAAAAATGTGTAGTAATTTACTAGCACATTTAGTAAGTCTTGTTATCTTTAAAAATAAGTTTAATTTCTTAAAAAAAAAAAACTTTATTTTTAAAGAATATGAAGTTCCACAACTTCTAGTCGGTTTTTACGAAAATTATTTCTTTGTTAAAACTTTTGTTACACTAGTGTTCGCACACTTGTTTGATCACAAAAATCACTTTTGTTTGTGTAAGATCCGGATTAGAACATGTGATTTCTTTTGACGCTTGGTCTTTTGAAAATACCACTTGTGGACACATAGATCGGCTAGTTTTAGACACTATTTCATAAGTAAAAATACTTTTACACAAGTTCATGTTTCTTGTGTGGTAGAGTTTCACCTTTTAACCCTTGCACCATTTCAAACAAGCTTATGTCAAGATCCATGATCTTAACCAAACAGGGTTAAATGATGATCCGAGCTACCACAACGTAGATCGGGCCTAAATAATCACAAATTTCAATTACTACAACATTTACACAACTAGTGAGGTTTTAACCATCATTTTTTCATGTTTTTAGTAGACTTTAATGCACCATTTTGTAAGATTTCGAGTTTTAATCATTACACATCACATTAACCACTTCAAAATAGCTCAAGAATGTGTTTTAAGCAACATACCACTAGCTCGAGGCTAGGGAAGTATCTAGACGCGAATGTGGTGGATAAAAGCTAGAGAAAGAGGTCCTTCGAGCTCCGAGTGCACCAAGCCTTCTTATGCGTGACACTTGACACTTGTATGATGTTGGAATGTGAAGAACAAAATCGAAAAATATGATGGATGATCAAGGGGTGTTCGGCCGAAAGTTTTTGAGGGAGAGGAGAGAGTAGTTTTGTGGTGTTGGGTGGTGAATTGTCTAGTGTGCCATCTCAAGGTATTTATAGACATTCCATATGGCATATTCCTAGCATATTCCTGGCATATTCCTGGAATATTCCTAGCATATTCCTGGCATATTCCTGGAATATTCTTAGCATATTCCTGGCATATTCCTGGCATATTCCTGGAATATTCCTAGCATATTCCTAGCATATTCTTTGGAATATTCCTAGCATATTCCTGGAATATTCTTAGCATATTCCTAGCATATTCTTGGAATATTCCTAGCATATTCCTAGCATATTCCTGGAATATTCTTAGCATATTCCTAGCATATTCTTGGAATATTCCTAGCATATTCCTAGCATATTCCTGGAATATTCTTAGCATATTCCTAGCATATTCCTGGAATATTCTTAGGTTTTCTGTGTTGTCTGCGTTTTGCAGTGTAAGCACTGTGTCGCGTAGGAACACACGGTACGTGCTTAAACTTGAAAAATAACGTTTTTAAGCGTTTTAATTTATTTTTCAACACGAACCTGATTAAAATAAAATTTTAATCATAACAGAATATTTGTGGGATTAAATATTATCCGGGCGGCCATCAACGTTCGTTTCGCAGTTTTGTCGCAATTAGTTCTGCTCTTAAAGTGTGTTTCGGGTGCTTTTTAGTGCTTATTTTTGCTTTCATATAGCATATATATTAAACCCTTGTATGTACTCTTGGGTTTTAATGTATTCTTGTTATTGGACCTACACCTAGGCTCCAATTTTATTGTCTGACTGATTTCTGCAGTTCCGTCGACACAGTGTGTCTTACCGGTGAGTTTACTAATATTTTTGACGCAACGCTCTCGTTTTTGCATAAAGCAATATTTTGTAGTATAAAACGTACATGAATTCACTTGTATGGAATTCAGAAACTTATTTCTCTTGTAAACTAGATCATGTATGTTCATTAAGGCACAGATCACTGTTCATTTAGTGTACGGAATGTACGGAAAAGTGACGGTTGTCACAAATTGCCACCTCTATGATAATGAGTAGGATCACATAGTCATACTTGAGAGACCAAAGAAGAGTTTCGGAGGCTGAGGCATTTCTAAGCGCTTGAAGGGCAATTTTCTGTGCTCTTTCTTGTTGTTGAACAGCTTCCTATAATGTATCAAATTTATAGAAAAATTATAAAATTTATAAAAAAAAGGTTAAGAAACTTGAAGTTACCTTTCCCAGTAAGCTTAGCTTTTGTGGCAGATTAAATGATAAACTGGTTTTGGAAGATGAATGAGGAGAAGACGCTACTCGCTGTGAACTTGTTGGTGCTGCCCTTTTTGTTCCTAGGATCATAAAAAAAAGCAATTAAGAAATATAATCATAATACAAAATTTATATGATTTGATCACTGGTAGTTTTGATAGGGCATACTGTATTAGCAAGTTACATTTTATAACCAATTTTAGCAACAAATTACCTATTCAACCTGTATCAATTGCTGCAGCTGGAGCTCTATTCGGGTCGAAAAATATATCACTTGAAAAATTATCGACGAGCCAACCTCGAGCTCGAGCATTCATAAGTTAAACTTGAGCTGACCTTCATCTCATCGTCAGGTGGTTGTCGCGCTGCAAATTGTCACTCCCGCAGCAACGCGCGGGTTCCGTACTAGTATATATATATATGAGACACGTGGTGGTGTAAAGATTGGTTTGTTGGTTAACTAAAAATAATAAAAACCATGAGTGGGTGGAATATGATTTTCATTTACATGTTTACTCTTCAATCTTAAATACTTTTTATTTATATTTATTTACTCTTATCCACTTTTTTGGACCTGGTAAACCTAAAATTCATTTTTATCCTGTGTGTTATATGTTATAAACAGATTATTTATGGTGACTCTCCACGTTCCTAACTCATGTCTCTTTATTTACTCTTGTATTAATAATATGGCCTATATATAGAGGTCCTATGTATTTAATATGATAGAGTCAATATCAATAAGAATTATCTCATTCTCCATATTTCTTTCTGTACATGATCTGTGTTCTCATGCTTATCGTGTATATTGGTTGCTAATAGACCGTTGTTTTTACAACACGTTATCAGCACGAAAGGCTCTAAGGGCGATAGACCGATGCGTTTGAACTAACCGGGATAAGCGACGGAGGACCGAGGCATGTTTTCCGTGAGGTTTTAGAGTCTTTGGAATCTACCAGAATCCATGGCCACCTTAATCCTTAAACAAGGTAAACTATTGAGAATTGTTTAACAGGTAATTTTGAATTTTTTTTAATAATTTTATTATATCGTTAATGTATCTAACTTGCATGATGATTGAATCTATCTCTTGTTTACTGGCTATGAATTATTATTTTATACCACTAATTTATTTTATTAGTTTGTGATAAAATAATTTTCAGTTATTTTGATAATGGTTGTTTGAAGTATTAAAGTTGAATTCAATGTTATAATATTAAAATTTAAAACTGAAATATATTCTTAGCTTTGTCTACAAATTTGGTTTTGTTTAATGAATTATTCATTTTGATGCATATCAAAATAGAGTATGATGCAATACGTGGTTTTTGTTATTATTATGTCATGATAGCTAAATTATTTTGATACTTGAAACACATTATTTATGATTCAACTTGACTAAATTTGAAAGTGTTATTAATTGGATTTATCTTAATAAAATAGAGAAAGAAATTTATGTTACCACTCCACGTCTTGTGTATTGATTCACAATTCGTATTTATATGTTTTGGGGTGATGTCTGGCAACCGACGCCTAGGATTGATGATTGAAATAGAATAATAATTGAACAAATCTAAAGGATGAAGAAGTGAATTCAAATATGATATTTCTATAGTGTGAAGCAAAATTTATTATAATATTCATATAATATTAAATAGGTTATTTGTGATGCAAAAAATATCATAAACTAATTTATTTGTGCATTATGGTGGATTAATTATTAGTTTTTCTTGTATGCTTGAATATTCACAATGCAGGCATTATATTTAGACATTTTCAGTTTGTTGTCTCTTCATGTTTTGATGGTGTCAAATTCTTAACTTGAGAAGAATTAATGATTCACAAGTCAATATATCCACTTTTGCATTTACTTGATGATTATATGTCCTTTGGATTCTAAATTCTTAAGCAAGTAATAATAAAAAAAATCAGGGATCTCTTGTGTGATGAAAAGTCACAATTTTTTGTCGACTATTGATATGAGATTTAATTTACATCAACATGACTATATAAAAAGTTTAGCTATGATTCTAAATTGATTTCATGATATCTTTCGTCTTATATCATGGAATATTAATATTTTAAAAGTTAACGTATTTAATGTTGAGAATATAAAGAATGGTCTATAATGGGTTTTATTGGAAAATTATCACTATTTTAATTTTGTTTAATAACATTATAGTAAATATAACTTGTTTTACATGATATCTATAATGTTAAAAGTTATATACTTTAACTTAGTTGTAAATAGGTGTCTATTGCAATTCTATATGCTTTATGGATGCTATTGAATATCTGTATAAATATTACTTAATATTTACTTGTGACTAACAACAACATATCTTATTTTATAAAGTTTTATCATAATTAGTTTTATACGAGGATATGTTATAAAAATCATATAATTTGATTTGATGTATAATTTGTATTCTATATGTTGTTATTTATTTATATAGCTACTATAAAGTAGAACAATTAAACTAAAGTTGTGATTTGTTATGCCTTTCATGAATGAGTGTATATGAATATGTTTAGATATGACACCCGAAGTATCATACTCATGTTAGATTGATGAATCAACATGTGTTTGTCCCGTTTGCGTTTGATACCTTTGGTGGCCTCGCTCCTGACGCTGTGCGACTTTTGAATCGGGTTCAAAAAGTCGTTAATGGTAATTCTTCGTCACTAAAGGTTTCAAACTTTGTATTTAGTAGAATTGGTTTTTCTATTCAAAAGGGGGTGGCGGCGCAACTTGTTGCCCGACTACCTGCCATTACTTTGTAATTGCCTTTTTCGTGTGGAATGATATTCTAATTTTCTTTAAAAAAAATTGATGAATCTTATATTACTCGGACATATAATTACTTCTCAATTGATGTTATATATATTTTAACTTATCGAAGCTTATTATGAACTTATCGAAGGTTGTAAGATTTTAAACCGATAAGTATAAATGTCTCGGTTATATAATTACATCTCAATTTATATCATGTGATGAGAAAAATATATTCATAATGCATTGAGCAAAACAATTTCCATCGTCAAATATCATTGATTGTTAAAGAATATATATAAAGTTTGAAACAACAAGCATGAAAGTTCTGTGGTACTAATCCATTCCCTGATGTGAATGTGATGATATAATGATCAATTCAAGGTTATGATCATATACATAACTCAGAAAATTGTAATGATGCCACCATGAATGTTGTATTGGTATAATTTATTCCTTGAATAGAATGTGATGATATAATAATTGGTGAAAAGTTCGTGATGATAGTAACTGAGGAAATTGTTATGATGATCATGTAATAAGATCAACCATGTTAATAGTGCAGTGACTATACAATGATCGTTATAAAGGTCATGATAATGGTAACAGAGGAAATTGTAATAATTCTCATGTTGACAACCATTTTAATATTGAAATCGACCACAAAAAGTGGCACACTTAGAGAGTGATTATACGAACATAAAACATGGGAAACATGTTATACCATGAATGTTGAAATAATATTACATTATTCTCTCATACTTCATATCGTGTATTGAACAAACACGATTGCAACTAAAACATATATGATCATAAACCAGAAGTTTATGGATCGTGATTATTTAATTCAATGGCATGACCGGTCAGACCATCCCGAGTCATTGATGATGTGAAACATATTGAAGAACTGAGAGGAACTGTAAGATTCTTCAAGATAATAATTAGCATGTAATTTTTGCTCTCAAGGGAAATTGTATATTTGCCAAATAAAGGAGGTTGTATCCCTAAATATTCTGGAAATGATTAAAGGATAAGCATATCCCAACATGATACCAGATAGTGTTTTTAAATCGATGCATCGTCTAAATGGTTATCAAATCCACAACCTGAAGCTTGTGTGATTGTGGCTTAGCTAATGTGATAGCAATCATATTAATCTAGATTAGTATATTTATTTGATAATAGTGAATTTGATTCCTAAGTTATTAACAATCATTGGAATAAGTGTTATTGTTGAGATGATCACTAAACGTCTACTATTGGTTACAAAGCAATTAATCATGAGAGGAGCAAAAGTTCATTTAGGTACATGTAATTTTATATATAGTACCATTAATTCACATCAAGCCAACAAGTTATAGTTCTCCCCATACAGTTGGTTTTTGGTCTGGAACTAAAGATGTCTCATCAAAGATTTTGGTTGTGCGACATATATTGAAACTCATCCACCACACCACACAAAGATGGAACTTCTAAAAAGTTTGAGAATATGTTGGGTATAAATAATCATCTATGATTAAATACTTAAAGACATTAGTGAGAAATTCGTTTATGGCTCATTGGTTTTCACTTTAGTGAATGAATGTTCCCAACATTAGGGGGAGATAACAAGCAGTTGGAAAGTGAAAAGAGAAATGAATTATCATGTCATCTTGATCCTCATACTATAAACTATGAACTAGAAGTTTAAAGTATAATTCATTTACCAATATTAAAGAACAAATTACCAGACAAGTTCACTGACCTAAATAACGTGACTAATTAAGTCACATAATCAACTGCTTATGCTCCAGTTATATTTGTGTCCCAAGAGGACAACCACATATTTTTTAAATGAGTCTATTGCACGCCTAAAGCGTGGTAGACTAGTTGATTCCGATAATAAAATTCCTCAAAAATTGGAGCAAGTAATTAAGATGGTCAAGTTGAGGGTATAGTAAGATCTCTTGGAGAGAGTAATAAGATCTCCTGAAGAGACAATAGACATGATGGTTCAAGAAGAACCTCAGGTACCTGAAAATAAAGAGATCTCGATAAGTTATATCATGTCTAAGATATGTATGGAATCGAAATAAAAATCGACGTCATTATACTTTTGTATATATTGTAGCGCTTAAAGTGATTAAATGATGAGGATCAAGATTTAAGATCTGCCTATGAATGAATATTAAGAAATGATTGGCAAAAATATAAAGACGCAAATAAGGCAGAGTTTATTTCTTTAATGAAATGGAAAGTTTTTGGACCAACGGTCCATACAACTGACGTTCTAAAATATGTTGGATACAGATGCTTTTTCACGTAAATCATGTGAAAAATCAAATTAATTGATATAAGTCAAAATTGGTGGCACAAGAATTTTTGCAAGGACTTATGACTGATTATGAGGAGACGTATTCTCCCGTGGTGGATGTTTTGACTTTCCAATATCTTATTAGTCTGGTAATATATAAAAGAGAATTGATATGTGTCTTATGAAAGTTATGTATCACTTGATACCAAGTCATATAAAATAAGTTCTCGAGAATATTATGATTATTATATAAATTCGGATCTGAATACGTATACATGTTGTATATGTTATTGAATTGAATATAACTAGAACTCCCCATGAGTATCGTAAAGCATTTGAGTCCTTAAGAGGTTCATTGAAACACCTTATGGATGTAATTATTGTGCACCAATACTCCAATAAACATACATAGAAAATGTGTACCTGGTTATTATGGCATCTCAATGTACACAGTGTACAATCATGGTACAATATGGATTTTACAAATGAAGCAAGTGTTTAAGAAATCCTTGCATATAATATAAAGTTAAATGAGGAGGTTTGTGTGTCAACACTCCTAAAGAGTGTATGCACATACATTATTGGTTTGAGTGGGAAGGAGTACGGGAATGTATATTTATAAAGTTAAAAAGAAAATATGGACTAAAATAGTCGATTCAAATGTGGTATAATCGACTTACTAATGAGCTCAGCAAAGAGAGAAATACATAAATTGTAATGAATCCATTTGTTTTCATTAAAAGAACAATACGAGGTTTATGAGTATTCTAATATATGTTGATGATATCATGGAGTCTCCTGAAAAGATAAAAATGAGCTCAATTATTAAAGGAAAAATTTGCAAATTAAAGATGATATTGCAAATATATGGCTTGATATGTAGAACAAGCATTTATATTATTATTATCCATCAATCATAATACATCTAGAAGATGGTGGACATTTTCAGACGCACAAAGCTTATGGTATACGTAGATTTTACGATGTCCAAGTAGTTGGTATAGAAAATGACTCTTATCCTCTCCTATCAAATAAGCAAAGATCACTGGTCCAGAAGTACCATAGTTAAATACAAATTGTATATCTTGCTAGTATGTATACACGGACACATGTCATGATATTCATTTGACAAAATATAACTCATGTATAGCGAGGAGATAATGTAACGGGTAAAACATATATTTTTATACCCTTAAGGTACAAAAGATATGGATTCATATTTTACTAACCCATCAACATGTTTGGTTAGTTTTGTAAATGCAGGGAGTGTAACAAAACATATTCATAGATATTATGGTATCTACTTACAAGTGAAGGCAATTAAAATTTCACATGAAGATCATACATCAATGCTTATTATTGAAGGATTTGGCATTAATGGATCAAGCATCATACCAAGCTGCACATCAATGGATTACGAAGTTTTGAGCAATTTTCAAAGAAGTCGGACCTGAGTCACTTATAGGATACATGTAAAAATGAGGGGGAGCATTATACAAGTTGCACTCTTTTTCCCTTAACTAAGTTTTATCCTAATGAGTTTTCTTAGTAAGGTTTTTAATGAGGCAACATACCTGCTCCAAAAGTATCAAGATGAGAAAATACGCGCTGCACTCTTTTTCCCTTAGCTGAGGTTTTGTCCCACTGGGTTTTCCTAGCAAGGTTTTTAACGAGGCAACATCTCCAAGCATATTAAGTTGACAACCAAGCATATTAAAAGTGTATATATTATTTTCACTTATCACGTGGATAGTCAAGAGGGAATGTTATGAACAAATTATTTATGGTGACTCTCCACGTTCCTAACTCCCCTTTATTTACTCTTGTATTAATAATATGGCCTGTCACACCCCAACCGATGGCGGAATCATCGGGGTATGGCACTGAGCGAAACAGATTGTCCAGAAGTTTCCACAACAACTATCATTACTATTTAATTTATATAATACGTCCCATACCGTACCTTAAATAGTAAAACAAATTATTACAAATGACAACTAGTCAAGTATTCTGTTCCGACAACTCAGATTTTAAATAGAAATACAGCAATTGTTTATCTGCTTCTAGAGATCCCTAGCTTGACCACTACAGACAACTATTTGTTGGGCTCTAGAGCTTTATTCTAGCCCCGCTTCCCTAGCAAGTAAGCATCTTAAACACCTGTCACATACGTTAAAATAAAGTCAATACATATAATGTAAAGGTGAGCATACAAGTTTGATAATAGCATGTAGAGTTCGAAATAGTTTACGCATAACCAGCACGTACACAGAGGAAAACGAAGCATGTTTATTATCGACATGGATATATCGATACCAGTGACTACGGGTTGACTGCCCGAGGCAGTTCGCAATACATGATTACCACCGTAATCCATGCAAGTAATGGTCCTCAACAACCCCCGTGTGAATGGGTGCTGAGTCCAAACTATAGTACTATCGTCGTTAAGGCAGGTAGACAGCATTCCACGTGTAAACATAACAACAAGCATTCATTTAGTCACGTAATACATGCAGAACGGTTAGCGTTAAAATGATTGGGTAGTGTGTTCGACTGTGATTTAGATAAGTAACGTATGTAACACCCAAAAGTGCTAAAGCAAAAAGGGTTCGAGTATACTCACAGGGATTGATGGATTGAAGGGAGCGCTTGAGAGTAGGGTTAGCCTGAATAGTTCGATAGCATAACGATGAGTAATGCGTAAAATGGAAACGAGTGTTAATGGGTCGAACAGTCGGGTCGATCGGACGGTAGGTTCGATCGGACGGCTTGACCGTTCGATTAACAGTCCATTCGGACAGCCTGTTCGATCGGTCGGTAGGTCCGATCGGATGGGCTGTTCGAGTGGATTGTTTCTTCCTCTGAGTAGGATGTGTTTGTGTATGATGGTTTGACATTTTCAAATTTTCATTGTAGTACTTGAAAACATTGAAGTATCCTTACCCTTCAGGTCGATCGATCGAACGGACTGTTCGATCGGCTGGCTCAACCGATCGGTTAGGTACTTTAGTGACAAGTCCTCAGCAGGATGTCACCTGATCGAACGACATGTTCGATCGGGTGGCACTCCAATATGTCGAACAAGTTGAAAATCGATCAAGTGTTGAAGCATAGTATCTCATGATCCAAAGAGTAATTCAAATCAGACCGTAGTCCGATTGAACAGCACTTCGTTTAATACTAGGCTTCATGAAATTGTCAATGTGTGGGGCCATGTGCTAGCCGATCGGCTGACATGTCCGATCGGTTGAGCTGTTCGTTCGGACAGCCTGTCCGATCGATCAGCATCCTGACCTGGTCGGCCTGTTCGTTTAACACTTGGCTGTTCTGATTGTTTGATGTTATATCGAAGTATTTTGACAACGAGTTGAACCATGGAACTTTCGCCCTTACGTGTTTCCCCTGCTCGGACAGGAATCACCCAAGTCCGGCCGGTGAACTGTTCGGAACGCTAGTTTAACGTGTAACCCGAAATTGGTGAACCTCGTGGATAGAACCTGAATCTTGAACCGCACAAACACTAAAATGATTTGTAAGTCGGCACAAGCTTCGTTTCTATCGGTTTGAAGGCATTGAGTGTAAAAGAGTTGAAAGAAAGTTGGGAAAACCATCTTTCAATCTTTTCCACTATGAACATGTTTGGATCTATGGTAGATCTTTGTTTGTTTATGTGGAAATCGGTTAGATCCAAGCTATTCTTGATGGATTGAGGCCAAAACATGAAGTTCTTCAAGAACACCATGATGACATCATCCTAGAATGCTTGAATCTTGATGATTTTGTGGTTAAAAGTTAAGATTTGAAAGATAGAAAGGTGTAGGAGTGTGCATAGATCAAGAAAGTACAAGATTTAGGATGAGATCTTACTGGAATTGAGAGAAATATGAGAAAAAGAGTGAGAGCACGAGTTGGTCGGTCAGAGCTTTCCAAAAGTGGTAAAGATGACAATGACAGGGGTATTTATAGGCTTCCAAAAGAGGAAAGGGTTGGCCGGTCACCCAGGCACCCCGATCGGACAGCCTATCCGATCGGCTGGGCTATTCGATCGGCTGGGAGCCTGATCGTTTAGCTTGCCCGATTCGAGTGTTCGGTGCTACGATTTTTGATAATTCGATTTCGATTGAAGACGATACGAACACGATAGAGTTTCCTATACAAATTACTTTTAGTCCCAACCACTATATCTACATATAAGTATCTATATTTCGCACTGTCTTTCCGCCACCAATTATCATGATTCGATTTCGATTGATCACCACACACAACATAAAGTATAACGCACATGTAACACATAAGGCATACACACACACGTATAATAACACAAAGTTGCATAATTCGAGTTTCTAGTTCGATGATGAATTGAGTAGCTTGATTATGGATTGATTGACTTTATCGCATTGTTACTTCCTACTATTCAAAGTCGTAAAACGTTTCGCGTCGATAAATATTCGATTACTTCGATTCCTTTGATTATTAACACTTACTCCACATAACACAACTAATAAAACATAAAATAGATATTTATAGTCAATGAAGTCAATCTTGACTTTGACTTTGAATTTGACATTCTGAAAACACGAGGTGTTACAGCCTCCCCTTGTTTTGGGAATTTCGTCCCGAAATTAGGCTGAAAGCTGTACAGCACCGTGAATTACCTTGCCAATTTCTCTCGCTAGGCTTTCACTTGAACAACTGCGGGTACTTCGCCTTCATGTCGCTTCCGAGTTCCCAAGTGAACTCTGCGCCTCGTTTGCCTTCCCATCGGACTTTCACGATAGGTATGCGCGAGCGCCTGAGTTTCTTGGTTTGGCGATCCATGATTTCGACAGGCTTCTCCACGAAGTGTAGCGTTTCGTTAATTTGAAGGTCATCGAGAGGTACAATCAGATCATGGTCAGCTAGACACTTTCGTAGGTTCGACACATGGAAAGTCGGGTGGACGTTACTGAGTTCCTCCGGTAGTTCGAGTCTGTAGGCGACTTTTCCGATTCTTTCCAGAATCTTAAAAGGTCCAACATATCGAGGCGCTAGTTTCCCTTTCTTGCCGAATCTGACCACACCATTCCAAGGTGATACCTTTAGGAGTACGTAGTCGCCAACGTCAAATTCAAGGGGCTTGCGTCTTCTATCGGCGTAACTTTTCTATCTACATCGAGCTTTCAACAAGTTTTCTCGGATCTGGAGGACCTTGTCAATCGTTTCTTGTAGTAACTCGGGACCGGTTAATTGCGAATGACCGGTCTCGTGCCATACAATCGGCGATCGACATCTTCTTCCATATAAAGCCTCGAATGGTGCCATTTGGATGCTGGCATGATAACTGTTGTTATACGAGAATTCGACTAATGGCAGGTATTTGTTCCAACTACCACCGAAGTCTATGACACACGCACGGAGCATGTCTTCAAGAGTACGGATCGTTCTTTTAGTCTGTCCGTCGGTTTGAGGATGGAATGCAGTACTTAAGTTAAGCGTCCTACCAAGGGCTTCTTGAAACGTTTCCCACAATCGCGAGGTAAACCGAGCATCACGGTCATAGATGATGTCGCGATGCGTACCATGATTACAAATGATCTCGTCAGTGTAGATTCGGGCTAATCGTTCCACCTTGTAGTCTTCTCGTATTGGCAAAAAGTGGGCTGATTTGGTCAGACGATCAACTATAACCCAAATGTTGTTGTGAGCTGATGGCGTGGGAGGAAGTTTGGTTATGAAATCCATAGCTATACTCTCCCACTTCCATATAGGGATTGGCGGTTGTTCGAGTAAGCCAGAGGGTCTTTGATGTTTAGCCTTGACTCTTGCGCAAGTCATGCAGCTTCCGACATAGGGAGCGATATCCCTTTTCATGCCCGGCCACCAGTACTTGTAGCGAAGGTCCTGGTACATTTTATCGGCACCGGGATGAATAGAATATCGGGATTTGTGGGCTTCATCCATTAGAATCTTTCGCAATTCGGTCAGCTTAGGGATCCAAATTCGGTCTAAATAATAGAAAATCCCATTTGACTTGCTTACAAGCTGAGCTCCAACGTGATAGATCCTCTCCTTCAAAGTGTGTTCATTAAAACAAGCATGTTGGGCTTCGCGGATAAGGGTTTCGAGGTCGTGCTGAGCTTGGGTATTGCGAATGCTAAGCAAATAACTCCGTCTACTGAGTTCGTCGGCAACAACATTTGCCTTGCCAGGGTGATAACGAATTTTACAGTCGTAATCGTTAAGAAGTTCTACCCATCGGCGTTGACGCATATTGAGTTCTTTCTGATCAAAGATGTGTTGTAAACTCCTGTGGTCGGTGTAGAACGTACACTTGGTACCATACAGGTAGTGTCGCCATATCTTTAACGCAAAAACAATTGCGCCTAGCTTAAGATCATGGGTTGTATAGTTCTTCTCGTGGATTTTGAGCTGACGAGATGCGTAAGCTATAACCTTTTCTCGTTGCATAAGAACACAACCAAGACCAAGGTTGGAAGCATCACAATAGACAATGAAGTCATTGTTTCCGTTGGGCAATGTGAGAACAGGAGCATTGCAAAGCATATGCTTGAGGGTTTGGAACGCAGACTCTTGTTCGAATCCCCAAACAAAAGACCTATCTTTATGCGTAAGGGCGGTAAGCGGCACAACGATCTTAGACAATCCTTCGATAAATCGTCGGTAATAGCCGGCTGGTCCAAGAAAAGAACGAACTTCAGACGGATTCTTGGGCGTAATCCAACTCTTAACTGCTTCAATCTTCGCGGGGTCGACATGGATACCTTGACTATTCACGATGTGACCCAGAAACTGAACCTCCTCTAGCCAGAATTCTCCCTTGGAGAACTTGGCATAAAGTTGATTCCCCTGGAGTAGCTCGAGAAGCAAACATAGATGTTGCGCGTGTTCGGCTTTCGACTTGGAGTAAATCAAGACATCGTCGATGAACACGATGACGAAACGGTCTAGAAATGGCTTACACACGCGATTCATCAGATCCATGAAAACCGTGGGTGCGTTAGTTAGACCAAAAGGCATAACAACGAACTCGTAGTGGCCGTATCGAGTACGAAAAGCGGTTTTAGGTATATCCTCTTCCTGAATGCGCAATTGATGATAGCCTAAACGTAGATCGATCTTCGAAAAACATGTAGCACCTTGTAACTGATCAAATAAGTCGTCGATTCGAGGCAGAGGGTAACGATTCTTGATAGTCAACTTATTCAACTCCCGATAGTCGATGCACATCCTGAATGACCCATCCTTCTTTTTAATGAAAAGGACTGGCGCGCCCCAAGGAGAGGTGCTCGGGCGAATAAAGCCTTTTTTAAGCAATTCCTGAAGTTGGCTCGAGAGCTCCTTCATTTTGGATGGCGCGAGTCGATAAGGGGCTTTAGCAACAGGGTTAGCTCCAGGAATGAGGTCGATACGAAAGTCGATATCACGACTTGGCGGGAGTCCAGGAAGATTATCAGGGAACACCTGAGGAAATTCACAGACCACTTGAACGTCTTTGACTTCGGCCTTCTTTTTCTTTTCCTTTTCCGCTACTACAATGTTAGCCAAGAAAACTCTGTATTCCTTGCGGAGATACTTGCTAGCTTAGACACATGACATGAGCTTAAGACCTTTCGAAGCAGTTTCGCCGTATACACACAATAGATCACCATTCGCGAGCGAGAATCGAATCATTTTATCAAAGCACACAACTTCAGCAAGGTTTTCGCGAAGAAAGTCCATGCCTACTATGACGTCGAAACTTCCGAGCTGCATCGGGATAAGGTCGATTAGGAAGATGTGATTGTTGAGCTCGAGAGTACAATCACGGAGAACAGCGTTAACGGCGACAGTTCTTCCAGTAGCGACTTCGACTTCGAATGACGAGGGGAGATAAAAGCGCTTACGACTAAGGAGCTTCTCGAATTCGAACGACACAAAGCAGTTATCGGCTCCAGTATCAAACAAACATGATGCATAAATACCATTCACAAGGAACGTACCATTAACCACGTTGTTGTTAGCCTGGGCTTGACGAGCATTGATGTTCAAGGTTCTGGCGCGTGCTGCTTGTTGCTGCTGCTGCTGAGGCTGTTGATGCTGCTGCTGGGGCTCTTGCTTCACAACCCTGTTCGGGCACATGTTTGCAAAGTGGCTAGGGTCTCCACATGCAAAGCAGACTCGAGCATTGACCACGGGTGCTTGAGCTGTGTGTTGGCCTTGAGGGGCTGGGAGTAGAGCTTGATGAGCAGTGGCAGGAGCTGCGGGGTTACGGGGACCATAGCGACAATTCGTAGTGAAATGACCGTAGAGGTTGCAATAAGCGCAGAAACGACAGGCGAGTCCCACCGGATGATGATATGAGCATGTCGGGCAGAGCGGGTGGGGACCTGTGTAAGCACGCTTTGTTGGCGGCGCTTGAGTAACTGGTGCTGGTCGATGGCGAGACTGCTGCTGAGCCGGTACGGCTTGCAGAGGAGCAGCAGTGGTAGTGACAGCACAGTTCTTGTTGCTGGAGCTGCTGTTGTTGTGCTTCTTCCTTCGGCGTGATGACTTGGATGGTTGAGCAGTAGAGTTGGTGGTTGGTGCAGTAGTATCCTGATGCAAAGACTTGGAGAGCTTATCCCAAACACCAAATTTTACCCGCTTGTCAATGATCTCGACGGCAAGCAAGTATGTTTCTTCGATCGATGACGTCTTGGCGGTGTGAACAAAGTCGGCAACACAATCGGGTAGAGCTCGAATGTACTTCTTGATGGCCATGGCTTGCGTCTTGACTTGATCGGGACAGATTATGCTGAGCTGCTTAAAGCGAGCAGTCAAAGCAGCGTTGTCTCCGTCCTTCTGCTTGATGTTCCAAAACTCATCCTCCAGCTTCTGGCGTTCATGGGGAGGGCAGAATTCGTCCATCATGATGGCTTTCAGCTCTTCCCAAGTCAGCTTGTAAGCTGCGTCATTCCCGCGTTTGTTTCGTTCGGTCGTCCACCAGTCTAGAGCTCGAGACTGGAAGACGCCGGTCGCATTTAGGGTACGGAGATTTTTCGGACAACCGCTTTGGCGCAGAGTGACTTCGACAGAGTCAAACCATTGAAAATAGCAGTGGGGCCATCTTCTCCAGTAAACTCTTTTGGTCCGCATGCCTTAAATTGTTTGAAGCTGAAAACAGTCTTGGTGGCATCTTTAGGAGCTTCAGTTCTGACTCCTCAGATGATTTGCTGACGTTTTCATAGACATCGCTCACAGCTTTTGCTACTTGTTTGGCGATGATAACAGCAAGACGTCGGTCTCTCTTTTCTTGGGGAGTAAGAGGGGTTCGGTGGCCAGATGACGACATGGTCTGCAACAGACATCGTCGTAGGTCTCAGACACAACAATTCGAATCTCACCTCACACGTCTACTACTTACTAAAGCTCAGGAACACGATAAGCACGAATCACATAAACACATAGGCACCAAAATCACATAGTCACAGAAGCACATAAGCACGTAAGGCACAGAATCACAGAAACACTTAAGCACATACGCATTTAATCACAGAGGCAGTCAGAATACAAAAACCTATCATTCAAAGCTCGCGTGTCGTTCGATTATAGTGATCGCGTTTAGTACATTGAATAGTATAGTATAGTCGTATAGCATGTCGAGTATAGTATAGGCATATATCTTAGCATAATGTTGCCTAGAATTGCAGCGACTGGTTAGCGTATTGAGATAGAATAGCAATGCGAGTCGTGTGTGTCGATCGAAGTGATAGCAAAAATCGAATAATTCTCCAAGAAAATTAAACACGTAAACAGGTAAATACACATAAAACACGTAAAATCAACGAATTACCAGAGTCAGCAGTTGCGGGCTCAGAATCGGAACACATAAAATCGAGATAGTAGATTGTTTGTGGCTATTAGACATTGACTACCCAAAGCGATTCGACTATTCACATTAAACTTGTCGTCACATTCCGACCTTCGGGGTCGTGTTTCTGCCTCGATTCTTGGGCATTCCGCACGCATTCCCTAAGTCATACTCGTGAGTTCAGGTTGTTGGAGTCCGTCGAGGCTTTGGTGAGATAAATAAAGAGCCGGAACAAGTTGTCAAGGTTAGGGTTTCACCCCGGGCTTAGCAACTTCTCCCTTGTTTTTGAATAAAATAGAGGAGATTATTCATCAAAATATGGATTTCACTCCTGATTTGGTATAATTCTCCTCGTTTGTTATTGAAAAATAATGAAGAACTCATTGATAAGCAACTTAGTTGAGAGTTTGCGGTTTTCACACCTAATCTCGACTAAATCGCTTGTCTCTATTTGAAAATTCGAGTGTAGTGATAGTGTCGAATAAGCGAGAAGTAACACATAAACTTCGTTTGTTGGTTCCTAACTATAGTCCAGGTCTCTAAGACGTCGACACGGACTAGGTCGAGTCTAGCCGAATTCCATATAGTTTGGGCTCTGATACCAATCTGTCACACCCCAACCGATGGCGGAATCAACGGGGCATGGCACTGAGCGAAACAAATTGTCCAGAAGTTTCCACAACAACTATCATTACTATTTAATTTATATAATACGTCCCATACCGTACCTTAAATAATAAAAAAAATTATTACAGATGACAACTAGTCAAGTATTCTGTTCCGACAACTCAGATTTTAAATAGAAATACAACAATTATTGATCTGCTTCTAGAGACCCCTAGCTTGACCACTACAGACAACTATTTGTTGGGCTCTAGAGCTTTATTCTAGCCTCGCTTCCCTAGCAAGTAAGCATCTTAAACACCTGTCACATACGCTAAAATAAAATCAGTACATATAATGTAAAGGTGAGCATACAAGTTTGATAATAGCATATAGAGTTCGAAATAGTTTACGCATAACCAGCACGTACACAGAGGAAAACGAAGCATGTTAATTATCGACATGGATCTATCGATACCAGTGACTGCGGGTTGACTGCCCGAGGCAGTTCGCAATACATGATTACCACCGTAATCCATGCAAGTAATGGTCCTTAACAACCCCCGTGTGAACGGGTGCTGAGTCCAAACTACAGTACTATCGTCGTTAAGGCAGGTAGACAGCATTCCACGTGTAAACATAACAACAAGCATTCATTTAGTCACATAATACATGCAGAACTGTCACACCCTGATATTTTCACATATCACCTGTGGGCCCGGTGGGGAGTATCGTGACGTAGTTGATATCATCATAGTCAATCATACACAGAATAGCACAGCGGAAGTCTTGGAATATAAAATATTATTACAAACTCAAATGTCTGAAAATATCAAAGTATTTATTATAGACGAGTTTGTAATATCAAATCCACAGGAGGATCATTACAGAATGTATAAAATGAAGCTTAGCAGACTTTATGGCATCTTTAAGGATTTGCAAGATCCTCTTTTTCGACACCGAGCAACTCCCATCCTATTATGAGTAGTATCTGCCACTTAGCCTTTTGAAAATACGTCAGTTTTCACTGGTAAATACAATTTAACCGACTCATTTGGAAAGAGTTTATGAAAACTGATTTAAGTGCACAAGGCACAAAACTTTTTATAACTTGGGACAATCTTTAATAAAATCTTGTATACTGAATTACATGTTTACCGTACATCTGGGGCCCAGTACAGAGACTGAGACATGATTAAACGACACACCACTTTTAAAACCCATAAAGGAGTTATCCCCAACTTGTGGGTAATTAATAATTTATTATTGGCATCTTTTCGGTGTATGCCTACACCCTGCGCATAAGTCGTGGCCATTTACAAATGAATGAGCCAAGGATATATCCAGGACACGGTCGTTAACCCCCAATGTTTAAGTTATCAACAGAACAGTATCAAAACAGGTTTTGTGGATTTACTAGCCACAATCCGGCGTTTGATTGATCCACACCCGACCAAGCGGTATTAATCTACCGTATCCCAAGCCCGTATAAGGGAAAATAAGTTAAAAGTATTTACCTGAGCTAATACTTGATTCACAACTAAACAACTCAGTCGTATCCAATCTATCTAAATGCAGGTAGCTTTTACCGGGTGGCTCTAGTCTGGAGTGATGGTAATATATAACCAATTCAGAATGCTAATGGTCTTATTTAAGTCATAGACTTAGACCGGCTAGCTCAAAGTATCTAAAGCGGTACGATACGCTAGATTAAGCGATGACCAGAAGAGAATGTTATTTAGACCCTACAAGTTTGGATACTTGTATTATATGGGTAAACTAAACACATTCTGGATTTTGAAGTGAAAGCGATAAGGTTAAACCCGTTTCGGCTATTTTACGTAAACCAGTTACATAAACCGATCCGAACGCATAAATGCGTAATGGGTAACCAAATGAACTATATACAAGTTCCATATGTTATTATGCTTAGAATATGTCAATACATCAGTAGGATGTCAATATATATGCCCAAAAAGTATATAAAACCATTTTAAGTCCCGTATGGGCATTTTGGTCATTTTAATACTTATAAAAGGGATTTTATAACAAACTGAAGTTCTGGTCCTTACTAATCAGTAAAAATATTTAATTTATCTCATTACATCAGTAAGATATGACACACATGTGAAATTTATTATTTATGACCAAACTATGTCCCGAAAGGGCATTTTGGTCATTTCACATAGGCTTTTAAGGGTATTTTTGGAAACCTGAGTTCATAACTTATACCTACTGTAATAATATTAAAATTTGTTTAAAAATTCAGTAGGTAATAAGTCTTAGGTGCTAATTATGGTTTAAAACCATACTATGCACCTAAATAGCGTAAAAATCGCTAATTGACGATAATTAAGGGGTTTTATGGAAATATGAGATTTTGATCAGTCTTGAATGCTCAAAATAATTTATTTAATATATGAAATCAGTAGGAAAAGGTTTGGCATTCAAATCATTTGTAAATCTCTTTTTATGCATGAAAAGGGTATTATCGTCATTTACCGAATAATACAAGATCTCTATGATATGATCAGTTTATAATCTGATCAATAATTCCAACAATCCCTAAAAATAATATCTTAACAGCAGGTAATGAGTTTTGGGTCAAAATCCAAGTTTAAACATGCTTTATGCAAGATATCGCAATTTACTTAGTTAAAAGTTTCTAATTACGATATCGAGCATAATTCCTATTTGGGACCAAGAACTGATGTCAAATTTTCGGGACAAGCTTATATATCAGTAACAAAGGTTTTTGTCCTCTCACATGTATAAAAATCTCATCCTTATGTCAAAAGGGCATAATGGGCGTTTATAAGCATAATAGCGGAAACTAGCGTATAATTAAAACCACAAGGAATCATGCAATATAACTCAAGAGGGTTATACTACTGAATAATATGGTCCTAATGGAAGCTTAAAACATGGAAGAATCAAGCTTAATCTGGTCAGAACTGAAAAGTCAAAGCATAGTCAAGCTTTTGCGACTTTCGGTTGCGAACCGACCCTAAACTTAGAATTGTCGAGTTGGACCAGCTTAGACATGTTCTAATAATCATTACCAGGTTATTAGATTGCTAAAATATAATTTATAAGCTTTGCGACTTTCGGCTGCGAACTGGCCCTAAACTTAGAATTGTCGTATGGGTGTATGGATACGGTCCGCAAGCTTCTAGCCAGCACAACACAACTTTCATTATTTGGCAGTTTTGGCCCCTCAACGCGTTTTGTTGAGTTTTGGCACATCTAACACCCGTTAACCCTGTTTTTAAGCTCCATAAGGGAGTTACAGTATATTTAACTTCAACCATGCTCAAAAATATTATGGATGCCAGTTCGTTCGGTCGTACGGTCGCGTTTTCCGCTTAATTACGACGAACGTTGAACGGACGCGAAAACAATCCAAATTTCGCGACGAATGATATTTTTGCATCCCCATCACTAAAATATAATATTTTAATGATTACAAACATTTATGGATGTGCGGATATGGCCAGAATGTAGAATACGCGCGATTATGCATAGTTTCGCCGTTTTGACGCTTTTAGTCCCTTGAACGCATAAAGTTGTGCGTAATGCCATTTATTGATATCAATGTCTTGTATAGTCCATATAGGGATTCCCGAGAACGTGACAGAGCATTACGGAGTCTTTGGTTCTCTTAACGGTCGCTTGAAAGCGTAGTTTCGCTTATTGACGCTTTTGGTCCCTCTAATGCGCAAACTTGCGCTTATCATCATTTAATGGTATCAAAGCCCTATGTAGCCCATATTAAGGATTCTCAAAAGTATGATGGCACATCAAAATGCTTCGGGTTCGTTAAAAGGTCACTCAGAGGTAAGAATTAACATGTTGACACTTTTAACCCTTCCACCCGCATACTTTAACATAATTACGCAAACGGCTCCTCTCGTCCAACAAGTGCCTCGTTTGAGAATACGGACGCCATATAAGGTCACTCATAGGCCTAGCTTAGGCATGTTGACACCTTAAGTCCTTCTATAATCAAGGTTTTCGATTTTTGTCAAAATTAGTCCCTCATAGTCAACGTTTGACTTTATTAGGGTTCATTACACGTGTCACCACATCATTGGACACGATTTTTACGAGTGTTACATCCTCACCCCCTTAAAAGAAATCTCGACCCTGAGATTTACTAAAAAAAGATGGAAGTACTTTTTGTCGTGTAATGGACTTAACTTCCGCAGTATATTGGGGACTTCTACGGGTACCCCAACTGACATATTCAATAGGAGGTACATGCTCCTCTTCGGAGTTTATTAACCTGTCGATCCTTGATCGATATGGGCCTTTCAATAACCCTCAGGCTTTCATCGATCTATACATCTTTACAAGACATTGCTAGCGATTTATCAGCTAGGCAATTCCTTAAGTTAGAAACGTGGAGCACATCGTGAATTCCAGTGAGTTCCTTAGGCAAGTTTAGCTTATGAGCTATACTGCCGTCACATTCGATGATCTCGAATAATTTATATATCCAAGGCTTAACTTGCCCTATATACCAAAACGTATTGTACTCTTTCATATTCGATATTTTTTATAGAGCCTTGCTCCCCATTTGGAACTTTAAGAGATTTGCGCCTCTTGTTCGCATTGCTCTTCTGTCGATTATTGGCAGTTTTCAGACGATTACGAATTCATAATATCCTATCCATCGTCTTTAATATAAATCTTAGATCCTAAGAATTGGGCTTTCCCAATCTCCTGCCCAACAAAGGGGCGTTGGCTATTTCTCCTAAACAAGGTCTCCAAAGGAGCAGCCTTGATGCTTATATAATGCTATCAGTTATAGGAGAACTTAATTGGGTGAGATAATTATTCCAACTATTACCCCAATCAATCCTTAAAGAATCATCTACCCTTATAGTTAGTCGAACAATTCGACAATCCTGGGCAACTAATAACGACTCTTAATCATTTCTTAGTTAGGTTGCAATAACCAATGCACAAGCGCATTGCATCGTGCTTTCCATTATCAACCATAATTAGAGCTCTCAAGATGATGAGCTAGACTGTTCAGGCCTTTCTCCAAAAACTCATTTGGTTAGTTCTTGGTTCTTCCATTTCCGTTGATACTGACCGATATAGAGCTTCTTCAATAGATACAGTTCTTAATAGGATGTAAATCTTAATTCCACCTTACCTCCCAAGAGGTCAAACAGGTAGTTTCACTGAGAAGAAATCAAGTTATCCAAATATGATAGAGGTAGCTTCAATCTTCGACCTTGGTCCACTTACCATAGTTGGTGCCATGCAAAAGACATTTCTGTTTTACGAGTGCACGAATGCCTTAAGTAGAGATGCTTACTTAGGCATTTTTATTATGGATATCTTCTTTGAGCACCACTAGCTGACTTTAGTACAATATGACCATTGAAATATCTTAGTGGCCCCATGCATTAAACTTCTATACTGATCAGGCATGGACATAATCTATGGGACGCATTGGGATATGCCAATCCTCACATGGCGCTTTTGTCAAGCATACTTGGCACTCGCAGTTGATAGAAATCAATGAGAAAAGAAAATAATTAAAATAACATATATTGTCGTACTCTATTCAAAGAAAGAGTAGTCTTAGATTATACAGAAAGATTATTGCCGATAATAGGAGAATCGGTCTCTCAGGTTTCATTGGTAAGTTCTACCTGACTAAGAATCTGGAGTTCTTATGAATACCATCATAAGTTTGCCAAGCTTTTGGTCTATGAAAGACTTATTATTGCCTGTATTTAAAACATGATACTTGGCAGAAATTATCATTGTCCAAATGATAAGAAAAGTGTTGGATGACATCATGCACTCTCTCTTGACATTCATCAGGTGAGTTTAGGCATTTCCTTTCTTAGCCTTTCCAGACTTAGCTACGCCTTCTTTGGCAGCTTTATGGCATCAAATTCTGATGTGGCCTTACTCACCCCAGCCGTAACAGACTGCATTCCTTATGTCCCTACATTCATGGGACTGATGACTAGTTCCTTTGCAGATGCCACACTGCTCTGGTCTTTGATCTATTCGACACTGTCCCCAGTGTCTTTTATAACAAGTCTCACATACAGGCTTCTTACTGAACTTGTGATAGTTCTTATTAAGCCCGTAATTTGCTCTTTTTCTTCGATTTCTGGGAGTTATCCTCCTCCCTTGTTCATCCTTCACACTCGAAGTGTGATCAAAACTCTTTTCATGAGCAATTGAATGTGGTTTTAAATGAAATTCAGAGCGAGAAGCATTCGGCTCTTTGAATTGTTTCATGACCTTTTCCATAGCATTTCCAACTGCTGCGTCAACCACAGCTTGGAGACTATCTCCATTAATATTGAGGTTTATGCTATAGCATTATTTGCTTTTGTCACCTTAATAGTACTGCGACTGTTGTCCACCTCATTCGAGTTTGCCATACTCGAAACTTGGTACTAACCACCACGTTAAGCAATTGTTAGTCATCATCCTGATGACCCGACATAGATCAGCCACGGCATCCATAAACCGTATAGGCTATTATTTTCCAATTATTCCTAATGAATGTTATTTGAATGTATATCCATTACATTTAGACTAGGTCACAAAAAGGACCATTAATGGCACTTATGGTTTGGAGCGAGTCCATTACCTGTTTGACAGAGGATTATAATGTCACAACTGTCTTTATCACAAGGACAATTATGAATAGCTCGAAGATTAGCCTTACATGACTTTTATTATAATTATATACATATATGGCATAAATGCCCGTCGCGAAGGACGTAAAGTATATGTCATAAAGCCTAGTTATGAAGGACATAAATGATTATACGGCACGAAGGCCTCGTCGCAAAGGACATCTAGATATGGCTCAAAGTATCCTGTGACTAGGAATGTTAACATTTAATATGTTAACTTGTCACGAATGACAAATTATAGCACATTGGCTTGCCATTGATGAGTTTAAAACATAACTCATTGATTTGTCACCAAGGACATTAGTTTATAAGTCGTATCTTATTGGATTAGAGGCTTCCAGGTTTGAACATAGTTCTTCACCTTTGGACAGGGAGTTATAAACTACAACTGTCATTGTATCTAAAGACGACTTATTTGGCACGAAGGTAACCCAATTGACATCACTAATGGATGTTCATATATCATCATTGCATTTGATGATATTAGTCATGATTATACTGATCATATAGATTGTTGGGGTTGGGTATACCCCATCACTTTGTACAGGGGATCATAAACACCACCACAAACTTTGTCTTACCGACAATAGAGTAAAGTGTAGCCCGTAGGCATACACCTTAACTGGATGTTTTGATGTATACTTCATACTGCCGTTTGATAGCCAATATTCGTATTGATTATATAGGCTATGAAGGTGGCTTGGAAAAGTCCAAGTACTTTTGGAAGCTAGTGTGGTCTCTCAAGTCACACAGCCAGGAATGTTAACATGTTCTCAGATGTTAACAAAAATTAATTATCTTAAGAGGGTTTTACCATCATAGCCATGTTTATAGACATATAGGCTAGGTTATACCATTAAGAGGATCTGTTGAAATTTTCAGCTGATCAATAAAGTTCGAGAAAAATTTCAGAACTATTGTTGGATAAAGGACGAAACGAATACCTATATAAATTCTCAAAATCTTCCATAAATCATTAGGAATTTACAATAGTGCCTTAATCAGGACTTTTAGTAATATATTTGTCCACAGAGGACTTAAAGAAAAATATAAGTCCGTATAAGGACTATAAAATATTACAAATCCAATTATGGATTATAATGAAATATCAATGTCCTCAAAAGGGACTAATTAAAAATAGCGTATCCCCAAAGGGATCTTAATGAAATAACATGTCCATAAAAGGACTATATTGGTACAGCGTGCACACATAAGGGCTTTGCTGTACAGGTGTCCTCACAGGGACTTTTAAATAACTCTAGTCCACGCAGGGACTAAAAGTAAATATAAGTCCGAAAAGGGACTATAAAATATGTCCGTTTAGGGACTTTTATGATATAACATGTCCATGAAGGGACGTCAATAAACAATTGCCCTCGAAGGGACTTTTTGTCGAAAGGTATGTCCTCTATGGAACTTATTAATGAAACAATATGCTCTTAAAGGGACTTCGATGAATCAGCATGTCCACAAAGGAACTACGATGAAATAATATGTCCGTGAAAGGACTATAATGAATTATTATGTCCGCTAGGGGACTTTGATAAAATAATATGTCTATGAAAGACTTTTAATGAAATACTATGCCCATTAAAGGACTATGAAGAAATATGATGTCCATGAGAGGACTATATTGCAATATCAAGTCCATGAGAGGACTATTTTTAAAAATAGTGTATCCACAAAAGGGATTTTAATAAAATCGCATGTCCATAAAAGGACTATATTGAAATAGTATGTCCATCGAGGGACTTTATTGGAATATAATGTCCACAAGGGACTATATTGAAATATAATGTCCATGAAAGGACTCAATAACAAATGCCCATATAGGGTCTTAAGACGAAGGTATGTCAACACGGGGACTAAATAAAAGAGATAGGTCCTTATAAGGACTTAAAAGACAAAGAATATTATGAAGAAATGATTCTTTAATGTCTTCCCCGCTCCATTTGATTGTTTCTCTTCTGTGTTTACCATACACGGTGAAGGTACAAAAGACCTTAGTGAATAACGTTGATATTCCAGTCAGGATCCGTTACAGAAGTAGAATTCAAGGATTCAATGGTTAAGGAATGATATGGATCACGGATTGGGTTTGACTGGTACAATCCAAATCTTGGGATTTCAAAACTTGAAGGTAAGGAATAGGGATCATTAAGATCCACTAGTATTATTTTCAAAACGGGAGCCTCCAGTATGGACTCTGAAATCTGATTGCAGTTCAAATGGGTTTGGTTTTGGGAATGAATCCATAAAGGTCTTCCTCCAAACCGGTCGCACGCTTATTCTAGCCGTATGGTGAAGCTTGGCATTCATTGGCTTCGGATGAGAAAAATCTCTATCATCGGCTTCCTTGCTTGGCGACTTATTTAAAATACATAAAATCGAAAACAATGTTTACTAAATAGGGATGAGAGCATTCCTATGTTAAGTCTAGACTCAAAAGGTCTAAGGAATATGCTACTGTGTCATTGAGATTAAACACAAAAGACTATGTTTAATTCACTCAATGTTGGCTCTGATACTAACCTGTCACACCCTGATATTTGCACATATCACCAGTGGGCCCGGTGGGGAGTATCGTGACGTAGTTGATATCATCATAGTCAATCATACACAGAATAGCACAGCGGAAGTCTTGGAATATAAAATATTATTACAAACTCAAATGTCTGAAAATATCAAAGTATTTATTATAGACGAGTCTATAATATCAAATCCACAGGAGGATCATTACAGAATTTATAAAATGAAGCTTAGCAGACTTTATGGCATCTTTAAGGATTTGCAAGATCCTCTTTTTCGACACCGAGCAACTCCCAGCCTATTACGAGTAATACCTGCCACTTAGCCTTTTGAAAATACGTCAGTTTTCAGTGGTAAATACAATTTAACCGACTCATTTGAAAAGAGTTTATGAAAATTGATTTAAGTGCACAAGGCACAAAACCTTTTATAACTTGGGACAATCTTTAATAAAATCTTGTATACTGAATTACATGTTTACCGTACATCTGGGGCCCAGTACAGAGACTAAGACATGATTAAACGACACACCACTTTTAAAACCCATAAAGGAGTTATCCCCAACTTGTGGGTAATTAATAATTTATTATTGGCATCTTTTCGGTGTATGCCTACACCCTGCGCATAAGTCGTGGCCATTTACAAATGAATGAGCCAAGGATATATCCAGGACACGGTCGTTAACCCCCAATGTTTAAGTTATCAACAGAACAGTATCAAAACAGGTTTTGTGGATTTACTAGCCACAATCCGACGTTTGATTGATCCACACCCGACCAAGCGGTATTAATCTACCGTATCCCAAGCCCGTATAAGGGAAAATAAGTTAAAAGTATTTACCTGAGCTAATACTTGATTCACAGCTAAACAACTCAGTCGTATCGAATCTATCTAAATGCAGGTAGCTTTTACCGGGTGGCTCTAGTCTGGAGTGATGGTAATATATAACCAATTCAGAATGCTAATGGTCTTATTTAAGTCATAGACTTAGACCGGCTAGCTCAAAGTATCTAAAGCGGTACGATACGCTAGATTAAGCGATGACCGGAATAGAATGTTATTTAGACCCTACAAGTTTGGATACTTGTATTATATGGGTAAACTAAACACATTCTGTATTTTGAAGTGAAAGCGATAAGGTTAAACCTGTTTCGGCTATTTTACGTAAACTAGTTACATAAACCGATCCGAACGCATAAATGCGTAATGGGTAACCAAATGAACTATATGCAAGTTCCATATGTTATTATGCTTAGAATATGTCAATACATCAGTAGGATGTCAACATATATGCCCAAAAAGTATTTAAAACCATTTTAAGTCCCGTAGGGGCATTTTGGTCATTTTAATACTTATAAAAGAGATTTTATAACAAACTAAAGTTCTGGTCCTTACTAATCAGTAAAAATATTTAATTTATCTCATTACATCAGTAAGATATTATACATATGTGAAATTTATTATTTATGACCAAACTATGTCTCGAAAGGGCATTTTGGTCATTTCACATAGGCTTTTAAGGGTATTTTTGGAAACTTGAGTTCATAACTTATACCTACTGTAATAATATTAAAATTTGTTTAAAAATTCAGTAGGTAATAAGTCTTAGGTGTTAATTATGGTTTAAAACCATACTATGCACCTAAATAGCGTAAAAATCACTAATTGACGATAATTAAGGGGTTTTATGGAAATATGAGATTTTGATCAGTCTTGAATGCTCAAAATAATTTATTTAATATATGAAATCAGTAGGAAAAGGTTTGGCATTCAAATCATTTGTAAATCTCTTTTTATGCATGAAAAGGGTATTATCGTCATTTACCGAATAATACAAGATCTCTATGATATGATCAGTTTATAATCTGATCAATAATTCCAACAATCCCTAAAAATAATATCTTAACAGCAGGTAATGAGTTTTGGGTCAAAATCCAAGTTTAAACATGCTTTATGCAAGATATCGCAATTTACTTAGTTAAAAGTTTCTAATTACGATATCGAGCATAATTCCTATTTGGGACCAAGAACTGATGTCAAATTTTTGGGACAAGCTTATATATCAGTAACAAAGGTTTTTGTCCTCTCACATTTCTAAAAATCTCATCCTTATGTCAAAAGGGCATAATGGGCGTTTATAAGCATAATAGCGGAAACTAGCGTATAATTAAAACCACAAGGAATCATGCAATATAACTCAAGAGGGTTATACTACTGAATAATATGGTCCTAATGGAAGCTTAAAACATGGAAGAATCAAGCTTAATCGGGTCAGAACTGAAAAGTCAAAGCATGGTCAAGCTTTTGCGACTTTCGGTTGCGAACCGACCCTAAACTTAGAATTGTCGAGTTGGACCAGCTTAGACATGTTCTAATAATCATTACCAGGTTATTAGAGTGCTAAAATATAATTTATAAGCTCTGCATCTATGGTTTTAATTAATATGCACTAATCTGCCAAGTTTGACTTTTTACCTAAATGGTTTGACCCGACAATTAACTAAGCAAACGAAGGAATTAGGAGGTACCCTTTCAGGGGTTAATCACCTACCTAACTATGGTCTTATACCCACTTTCAATTTGATCAGTGGCTGGACCATGAGAGTTTAAACCGAAAGTCAATGTTTATTTGCGATATTTGACTTTTCGGTTGATAAAACATAAATCTGAACTAGTGAGTGGGCTAAGGCACTTACAAAGGGTCCATGCTATCTTTTCTACTAAGATTATCTCCCACTTCAGCTTAGGAAGCTCCAGATTAGAGAGATGATAGAGAAGGAATGACATGGTGTGAAGAAATGGGTAACTAAGGTTCCTATTTATAGTTTTTGGTTGAGGATTTGATCAAGACATGTGTTATATGGATCTCTAGGATCATGGCAGGTGTCACAACAGCTGGCCAACTTGTTTTGGAGCCCAAGGAATCGATTTTGATTGGTTAGAAGTGAATGGAGTGGTCACCAAGCAAAAATAAAAAAAATGGAGCTGCAGATACACATACGGACCGTATGGGTGTATGGATACGGTCCGCAAGCTTCTAGCCAGCACAACACAACTTTCATTATTTGACAGTTTTGGCCCCTCAACGCGTTTTTTTGAGTTTTGGCACATCTAACACCCGTTAACCCTGTTTTTAAGCTCCATAGGGGAGTTAAAGTATATTTAACTTCAACCATGCTCAAAAATATTATGGATGCCAGTTCGTTCGGTCGTACGGTCGCGTTTTCCCTTTAATTACGACGAACGTTCGAACGGACGCGAAAACAATCCAGATTTCGCGATGAATGATATTTTTGCATCCCCATCACTAAAATATAATATTTTAATGATTACAAACATTTATGGATGTGCGGATATGGCCAGAATGTAGAATACGCGCGATTATGCATAGTTTCGCCGTTTTGACGCTTTTAGTCCCTTGAACGCATAAAGTTGTGCGTAATGCCATTTATTGATATCAAAGTCTTGTATAGTCCATATAGGGATTCCCGAGAATGTGACCAAGCATTACGGAGTCTCTGGTTCTCTTAACGGTCGCTTGAAAGCGTAGTTTTGCTTATTGACGCTTTTGGTCCCTCTAATGCGCAAACTTGCGCTTATCATCATTTAATGGTATCAAAGCCCTATGTAGCCCATATTAAGGATTCTCAAAAGTATGATGGCACATAAAAATGCTTCGGGTTCGTTAAAAGGTCACTCAGAGGTAAGAATTAACATGTTGACACTTTTAACCCTTCAACCCGCATACTTTAACATAATTACGCAAACGGCTCCTCTCGTCCAACAAGTGGCTCGTTTGAGAATACGGACGCCGTATAAGGTCACTCATAGGCCTAGCTTAGGCATGTTGACACCTTAAGTCCTTCTATAGTCAAGGTTTTTGATTTTTGTCAAAATTAGTCCCTCATAGTCAACGTTCTACTTTATTAGGGTTCATTACACGTGTCACCACATCATTGGACACGATTTTTACGAGGTGTTACAAGAACGGTCAGCGTTAAAATGATTGAGTAGTGTGTTCGATTGTGATTTAGATAAGTAACGTATGTAACACCCAAAAGTGCTAAAGCAAAAAGGGTTCGAGTATACTCACAGCGATTGATGGATTGAAGGGAGCGCTTGAGAGTAGGGTTAGCCTGAATAGTTCGATTAATGGATTGAAGGGAGCGCAAAAGTGGTAAAGATGACAATGACAGGGGTATTTATAGGCTTCCAAAAGAGGAAAGGCATGTTGACACCTTAAGTCCTTCTATAGTCAAGGCACCCCGATCGGACAGCCTGTCCCATCGGACAACCAGTCCGATCGGCTGGGCTGTTCGATCGGCTGGGAGCCTGATCGTTCAGCTTGCCCGATTCGAGTGTTCGGTGCGACTGTAGGTCCCTCTCGGAGGATCGAGAACAAACCTAAACCTTGTTATACAAACTCACTAGCGAGTGCGGAATCCAAGCTAGCGAGCAAACCGGGATGATGCAAGAACAAACACAAGAACACACAGGACTCAACGATTAACACCACTTGTATTAATGCGTAGAAAGTTTCCGGTTACAAGCACAATGTTTACAATCAGTTTGCAAACTCTCAAAGTGTGTGTGTGAATGTTTCGGACAGAATGCTCTCCACCCTTGTCTGTCTCTCTAAGTGTGCATCTCAATCTCTCACACTACACTGCATGGGTATATATATACCCAGCCCATGATGTCTGGTCGAAGGATCCGATAGATGGTCCGAAGGATCATCTATCGATGACAACGTAATCGAAGGATCAGCAAGGACCTCGAAAGATCACCTTTCGAGGTCTATCATTCGAAGCCTATCTTTCGATGCCATCGAAGGATCTACAATATCCTTCGATTGGTTATCCTTCGACACACAACATCATCTTTCAACATTTACCAACTGTTGTCCAAGTCAAACCGGAGGATGGTTGACTTGGTCAACTTACAACACAAAACAGGACATCGTTTACATCGTGACCGAATACAGACAAAGTACAGACACAAGTGCACCAACAAACTCCCCCTTGGCTGTAGCTTTGTCTTTATCTTCTGTAGTTGTAGACTCGTCTCGAACTTCGACGGTCTTTGGTCTTCGAGTTACCAAAACTCTGATGTCCTTTCAAGTCTTCATTGTCGGAGGATCTTCAAAGTCTTCACGTATTGAAAGCAGAGAGTGTATCAACAAACTACCCGTATCATGTAGGAAGTGTGTTGACAAACTCCCTCTTGGCATAAGCTCCCCCTTGAGTTATGCTCGTGAATTACTTTAACTTTATGAAGTGAGATCCTTGTGGTGTTGATGATGGCCAGCGGCAACTCGATCATCTTCATCAGTTGAGTGCCTTCACGTTGTGTCTTCATCCCGAAGCTTGTCATCGACCATGTTCTCCTAGCCTTTAGAATCTGCACATGCAAGAAATCTAAACGCATAATGAGAACAACTGCTTGGAATATAGTTAATCATAAACAAGTGACACACGAATGACCATGTCACAATCAAACACCGTCCGACAGTTTGAAAGTTTAATAAATTTGTCAATTTTAAATTCTAACTTTCAAAATCTGCAAATTTCGACCGTTTATGAAGATTTAGTCAGTTCGGTTTTCAGTCAGGTTTCAGGTAACGAAGACTTGAGCTCCAACATCGTACGATCGAAAATAAAGTAGAAAGAAAATCTTTTTGGCTTTTATAAAGTTTATATTAAAACACGCCTAAAATCTTTTTGGTATTTTTGAAATTAAAACACAACAATTTAAAATCCTTTGAGTGTTATCAAACGACATCACCGCTAATGTCGTGCTGATATGCACCAAACGACGAAACTGTTTAAAAGAAAAACAATAAAAGTTAAGCAGTAAATAAATATATACAGACATTCTTTTTGCGAGTTTCGAGGGTAAGAGAATCATATCAGTGTACGGTCATGCCAAAACACTCTTGTTGTTCAGTTAGTTATCATTAAGATAAGCATCCTATAACAATTATCGGTATTGTTGTCCACTTAAGCTCAACTTATCAGATGTAATCATGGCGAGGGGATACGTTAAGGTATGATTTATACTTACCGACCGGTGTTCATCCACATCACGACACATTCCCGTATCAAGGTATGCACGAGAGTTCATCTTACCGGTGAGTATACCGATTATCATCTGTTTGACCGTATAAATTGTGAGATACTCACTTATTTTGATTTGAAAACAAGCCCTATGTGATATAATCACTTATTGATGAGGAACTTGATTTTCATAAGCATGAGGGCACAGGTGCAAGTCCGTGAACAGGTCAGTACTTCCGTACAGCAGAGAGACGAACTTGACACCCGGATAAATGTGATATTTTATCACTTATTTGATTTGGACATGTGATTGTTTATCACTTATTGAGGTCGAATGCAGTATGTAATATGTACACGTATGTATGGTATCATGGAAGATCTTAGACTTAGTCTATTTATAGAAGCAACCATGATACCCAGATGATAAGCAGCATAAAGACCGAATATCTCAGAACCTCGGCAATCTATCAAACGAAATTTCGGTACTAAGACCATATGCCAATGAATGGTTCCCACCTGATCTTCAGTCGATTAAGATTTATATCACCCTGCACACTTTAAAATGATTGTGAGCCTACCGATACATCTTATATAGAGCTGCTTATCGTTTTGCATTTAACGTTTAAAGAGGTTTGGATAGACCACTGATGTACTATCATTTTCTCTTTTGCTCGCCAGGAAACTCATTTTTGTTTTTCTATTGTTTTTTTTTTTTTTTTGTGTTTTTGAAATTTTTCGATGTTTTTGGATTTTCAGATTTTTGGATTTACTCCCCCTAAATTCAATAAACTAAGATAAATTTAAAAACACACAAAGATATTTACAAAAATGATTTTCCGATGTTGGTTTACTCTTGCTTGACCTTAATGCCATTTACCAATAATAAGAAGTCAAATCTAGATTTGTCAAAAGCTTTGGTAAATAAGTCGGCACGTTGGTCATCGGTGTGGACCTTAACAACATCAATTAGCCTTTTCTCAAAGCAATCACGTATGAAGTGATATTTGATTTCGATGTGTTTGGTCTTTGAATGCTGCACAGGATTTTTAGTGATATCTAAAGCAGCAGAATTATCAACGTAAATAGGAGTAGTTAGGAATTCAAAACCGTAGTCCCGCAATTGTTGTTGGATCCAAAGAACTTGTGAGCAACAACTTGAGGCAGCAATGTATTCAGCTTCGCATGTTGATGTAGCGACACACGTCTGCTTCTTGCACTGCCATGTGACTAGGCGATTTCCTAAAAACTGACATCCAGCCGTTGTGGATTTGCCGTCGATTTTACATCCGCCAAAATCAGAATCACTGAATGCGACCAAGTCAAAGTTATTATCCCTAGGATACCACAGACCGGTGTCGGGGTAAGCCTTCAAATAACGAAAAATCCTTTTGACAGCTGCAAGATGAGAGGCCTTCGGATTAACTTGATATCTGGCAAGTAGGCACGTTGGGTACATTATATCTGGCCTTGATGCTGTGAGGTACATAAGGGATCCGATCATCGCGCGATAGTATGAAGGGCTAACAGGTTCACCCTTCAAGTCAGGAGTTATTCCGTGATTAGTTGGCAATGGGGTACCAATGGGCGTTGCATCGGACATCTGGAACCGGCTCAAGATGTCACCAACATATTTAGTCTGATGGATGAATATCCCAGACTCCGTTTGTTGCACTTGTAGGCCCAAGAAGAAATTCATTTCCCCCATAGCACTCATCTCGAACTTATCCTGCATGATGCGCTCGAAATTCCTACACAAAACATCATTAGTAGAACCAAAAATAATATCATCAACATATACCTGTACCAGAAGAAGATCTCCATCTTGTTCTTTGATGAAGAGAGTACAATCGATAAGACCTCTTCGAAAACCGTTCTCCAGCAGATATGTAGATAAGGTTGCATACCAAGCTCGTGGCGCTTGATGAAGACCATAGAGAGCTTTGTTTAGCAACCAAACCCGATCGGGATGGACAGGATCTTCAAAACCTGGAGGCTGTTCGACATATACCTCTTCTTCAACCACACCATGTAGAAATGCACTTTTGACGTCCATCTGGTAAACCTTGAATCCTTTGAATGAGGCATAAGCCAGAAAGATCCGAATAGCTTCCAGACGTGCAACTGGTGCATAGACTTCGTTGTAGTCGATCCCTTCTATCTGACGAAAACCTTGAACGACTAAACGAGCTTTGTTCCGAATAACCACTCCACGGTCGTCTTTCTTGCATTTGAAGACCCATCGAGTGCCAATCTTCTTGTAGTTTTCAGGCTTTTCAACAAGCTTCCAAACACCAAGCTTGTGAAATTGCTGTAATTCTTCCTGCATGGCTTCAACCCAAGCACTGTCTTTCAATGCTTCTTTCCACGACTTTGGTTCTTCTTGTGACACGTAACACGCGAAGGACCAGTCATTTTGTTGACCAGATTCTCTTATGGCTGAATACAAACCAGCATTCCGGTTGTTTCTCAGCTGATTACGTGTCTGCACACCGCGATGGACATCTCCTATAATGTTCTGCTGGGGGTGGGTATCATGAATCCTCATTTCAGGATTATCTGGCACACGAGCATTGATACCCAAATTGGTAAGATTAAGATCAACAACCAACTCCACACCAGGAATGTGGGTAGAGGTGGATGCATTCCCTTCAGCAGTGTCTACATTCTGCGTATGAGGTGTATCACCAGAGGCACCTTGAACAGGAGCAGCTGGAGCTGAAGATCCTTCGGCTGCATCATGATATTCATCATCTTCAGAAGAGTCATTATAATCAGCAGCATCTTCATAAACCTCATTTTGAACCATATTGTTGACTGACGAAGAAACTTGAGGATCAACAACAATAGGTCTAACCAAAGGCGAGACAGCAGCGTTGTCACTTTCCAACAACATTCGAGCCGCTGCTGATTCTTCGTCAAAGGTTGGCAGATTGAAGGAGTCAAATAGCCCATCATAATCGAACATCCACGGATCACCCGGAGCCCTAACAGGACTCGTGTACCTTTGAACCCTAACTTCACTCCATAGCTCAATCTTTTTGGTAGCTAGATTCCAAACACGAAAATTCGGAGTAGCATATCCAAGGAAGAAACCCTCGATAGCTCTTGCACCAAACTTTCCATCCGGCTCAATCATAGTACAAGGAGCACCAAACGGTTCAAGGTAAGAAAGATCCGGTTTCCTTTTCTGAAGGAGTTCGAAGCAAGTCTTGCCATGTCTCTTAACTGTAAGAACTCTGTTCAACGTGTAGCAAGCAGCCGATACAGCCTCTCCCCATAATTGAATAGGGAGTTCCGACTCTACTAACATTGTTCTTGCAGTTTCTATAATCGTCCGATTCTTCCTCTCAGCGACACCATTTTGTTGTGGAGTATAACGAGAACTGTACTCATGAAGAATGCCTTTAGAAGTACAAAACTCATCCATAACTTGATTCTTGAATTCGGTTCCATTGTCGCTTCGGATCCTTTTTACTTTCAACGAATAGAGGTTCTCCAACATTGTAAGAAGATCCTTGAGGATGCCAGGAGTTTCACTCTTGTGTGCCATAAAAGATACCCAAGAAAATCTAGAGTAGTCATCAGTAACTACTAAACAATAAGCATCACCAAACGTTGTCTTGTGCTTCATAGGTCCAAAAAGGTCCATATGAAGACGTTCGAGAGGCATGCTGACAGTGTTGATTTTCTTCAAAGGGTGAGACTTCTTTGCTTGCTTCCCCTTTTGGCACGAGACACAGATATCTTGCAAATGAAAACTTCTTACAGGCACACCATTCACAAGATTATTTTTCACCAAATGGTTCATCTTTCTCAAGTGAATGTGTCCCATTCTTCTGTGCCAAGATATAGACTCCTTTTCTGTGGCTTTTGAGACAAAGCAAGTGACTTGTGCAGATGTAGTAATCGCTTGGCTCATGTCGAGAATATAAAGATCATTAACTCTCGGAGCCGATAAGAGAATCCATTCTTGTGGAATTTTGAATCCAGGTTTCAGCACATAGCAGCCAGCGTCATCAAAAATCACTGAGAACTTTTTATCGCAGATTTGCGACACACTTAGAAGATTGTGATCAATTTGCTTCACATAATTGATCTTATCAAAGCACACGATACCATTGGAGATACTTCCTTCTCCAGTGATGTACCCACCTTTATCACCCGCAAAAGCAACATACCCTCCTCTAATGTTTCTCACGTCGTATAGGAGCCGTAAGTCGCCAGTCATGTGCCTGGATGCTCCACTATCAACAATCCAATGACTATTAATAGTTCCTCCTAGAACATCCTGCACATGTCATTTAAACACATCAGTTGAGAATGGGGACCCAAGCCTTAGTGGTCTTGGGTCGTCCCTTGGCATCACGAAACGTGAGCTCGATCTCTTGATGATTTTCAAGAACAACTGCTCCCCCTGAATTGTCACCCGACTTAGGTAACCAAGTTTGATTTGGCCTGCCAGATTTATTTTTATAAACAATTTTTGAAGTTTCTGGTTTTACAGGTTGTGATACACTTGGTTTCCTTTTAACTGTTTGAACTTCAGGTTTTAAAGCCTTTTCAACAGTTTTTATGTTCTTACGTCGTTGTTTACTTTCTTGTTCTTTCATTGTTCGTTTATCATGTTTAGGTGAAACTGGTCGACGTTGAGGGTGTGCTGTTTCAGGTGGAGCTTTTTCAACAAGTTTCTTCTTTGGAGCATTTGGGCAGTTTCTGATGATGTGCCCAATTTCTCCACATTTGAAACAAGTTCTCCTTTCAACAGACTTAGGAGAACTTGATCGACTACCAGATGTTGAACCTGTAGAACCTGAGGTACTTGCTCTTTCATCACACCCGTTTGTGTGTTGGGTGTAATTGTTATCACTGTTACGTTTCAAAATCTTGACTTGTTGTACAAAATCAGTGTTTGATTTGTTTTCAAAAGTCTCAATTTTATCTGTACCTTTTGATGCTACAAATTTAACATCTTTTCCTTTCTTCATGTAACGAGCTCCTTTTGATTCAACCTTAGCCTTTGGCTTTGGATCTCGTTGTTGTTGTTTACCCTTAGAAGCAGTCGGTTGTTGAGTGGTTGGAGATTTTTGATTACCAAACTGTTTTCTAATCTCAGCCTTAGGAATTGGATCACATTGTGTTACAACAATTCCCGGAAGTGTTTTTCCCAAAAATTTGTTTGTATTGTCTTCAAAGACTTTGTCAATCAAAGATTTATTTACATTTTTAATTGGAAAAACATGATCTGAGTAGATTTTATTATCTCCAACCAAAGTGTACAATACATTACTGCTTTTAACAGTAGACACACCAGTCTTATCAACTTTGACAGGATCAATCACTTGCTTCTTAACAGATGGAACCTCGGGAGTATCAGGATCACAAAGGATGTGATTCTCTCGTGGAATATCTACTCCTTTCATCTTGCTAAGTGATTTATCCTGATCACTTACAGCCACTTCTGATTCATCATCCGATGTCTCATAGTCCTCGATAATTGGAGGACTTTGCTTCATGGATGATGAAGTTTCTTGTTCCTTAGAGGCTGTGTTTGAAGAATTGTCCGGTTTGAACCCAAGGCCAGTAGCAAACTCCTCAACATCAAGAGGCACACTGGGTTCATACCGAGGCATTTCTTCCTCATCAGGCATCTTGGTATAGTTGTTCATCAAGGGGGGCGGACATTTATTATACCCTATGCCTTTCTGATTTCCCTTTAGTTGTTGAACATCGATGATGTGATCAAGCACAAATTGGGAGTTAGAATAACTATCCAGTTTCTGTTTGATCGCATCATGTTCGCATTGGGCAATGGCTAATTGCTTTTTAGTTTCTTCCACAATGTTAATATATTCATTTATACTCACTTGCTTGTGGTAAACTACTTTGTTAACCTCGGACACATTTTTCTTTAAAGTTTCTATTACAGATTTAAATTCTTTTTCATTCCGGGTTAAAGCCATGTTTGCCTCTTTGCATTTCGACAGTTCAATAACCAAAGTCTGGTTATGACTATGAAGCTTTTCTGATTCAAGCTTCATCTCAGCACATGAGTTACAAATACTAGGGGCAGGAGGTTCCGAATTTACCTGACTAGTAGAGGCTGAACCATTTGCCATAAAGGCAGTTTGAAAAGAAAAAGCTCCATCTTCAGAGAATAGCTTTTCCATTTCCTTTGATGCAGTATCCGCCTTTCTAATCAGAATTGATTTCTGACATTTAAGCTCATCAGCTTCATTCAGAAGATCCTGAATATCTTCACCTTCTTCCTCCTTTTCATCAGGCTCTGAGTGATTATCCCCAGAAACAGAGCCTTCTTCATCCGAACTTCCAGAATAACCAGAACTGTCATCGCTTCCAGAAGATTCTTCTTTATGAACATGCTCGATGACCTTAGCATACAATGCAGTTCCACTTCCTTGATCACCTTCACCAAACTGAACTGACCAGTCACATCCTTCATCAGCTTGAACAGCCAAAGCCCGATTGTGATTTGTAGTTCCAGGCTGTCCCTGATTGTTATTCACTGCCACCATCCTCCGTTCACGGTTTTCTTGTTGGGCATTCACATTCGTCTGGTTTCTGAAAGGGTTGTGATTGCCATGTTTTGTTGGTCGAGTGCACTCACGTTTAAAGTGCCCTTTCTCGCCACAGTTAAAGCATGTGACGGCATTAATATCAAACCCATACTTCGTGTTTTTCTTTCCTTCCAACGAAGTTCTTCCAGTTCGTGCCATGAAATCTTTTGCCCTTCTAACCGCACTAGCAAAAGCCCATTTAATATCCATCAACTCCATTTCTTCCTTGTCGATCTGATCATAATCTTCATTGGTCATGTTGATGTTTCCAAGCTGACCTGCTACCAAACCACAGTATGCACTGACCATGGTGTTGATAATCTCCATATGTTCCTTAGCAACTTCAATGCTAAGGTGTGAAAGATTTGAGTTGTCGACTCGGATTGTGTGATGACTTTGGGGTTGAGGTTGAGGATTGCTTGTATAGTGAGCTTGCTGTTGTTGTTGTTGAGGTTGTGGTTGTGGCTGTGTTGGAACAGGAATGTAAGACCTCGGATCGAATTGAGGTTGTGGTGGAGCAGCTGTTGACTGAGGAAACGGAAAGGAACTTGAACTTGTATTGGACACAAATGCAGTCTGCAGCTTAGGTTGCTGTTGCTGAGCTGCAGCGGATCTTGCCAAAGCATCGAATCCTGGAAGATACATTTCTGTATTCTGAGGAGCTGGAGCACGCCTTGCTTTCCTAATTTCTTCATCATTTTTATGTTCCAGCTTTTGAATGAACTCATAGATGTTGACTTGATCTAGAGTTCCAGTATGCTTCAACAGTTCAATGAAAGAACTCCACTTTGGAGGTAAGGCGTCAGCAAATCTACTCACCATGTCTTGTTGAGTAGAGACAACTCCATAAGCACACATCTCACTAATCAAATGATAGAAACGTGTGATCATATCATTCAGAGTCTCGTTTTCCAAAAACTGAAAGGATTCAAACTCTTTCTTCAACAAATCATGCCGAGATTTTCGAGCAGCTGCATTGCCTTCTCCTCTAGCAACTAAGGCATCCCACAATGCTTTTGTGGTCTTGCAATATGAGAACTGATGGTAGATGTCTTTGTTGAGTGCTTGAGTAAGTGTGGCAAAGGCCTTTTTCTCCAATTCATAAGCCTTCTTGTCATTTTCAAGCATATTGGCATAACCCTCTGAAGTTGACGCAGCAGTTTCAAGATTAGTATTGAACGCATTGATGAAACACGTCCAAAGATCAGTGCTTTGCCCTTGTACATATGTGTGAAAACGGTTTTTCCATGATGGAAAATCGTTCATATGGTTCAACTTAGGTGGACGATTGTTGCTGCCAGTTTCACTCTCACTAATCAGAAGGTTCTGAAGACTTTGACTTTGATTGGACACCAAAGCCCATTGACTTGGACTGATTGTTGTAGGCGGTAACATACTCTTTGCCCAATCTGCAGCAGTGACTAGCTCTTGATTGGATCGTGAGTCCAAACTCCAATCCCACGGACTAGTACAGCTCATTTTGATCAAATATTAAGAGAAAAACCTACACAACAACAAACTGTTAAGTGCAAACAAATAAGAATTGAAAGATACAATCTGTTCGAAAGATCACGACCTGTTCGAAGGATCAACAATGTTCGTAAGGTCACTGTTGAGTTTCGAACAATCACTTCGAAAGATTGACTGTATGAAGGATCCTTATCTTTCGAAAGAAGATTCCGAAAGATTCTCCTTATCTTTCGAAGATTGAAAGATCCTTATCTTTCGAACAAAGGTCTCGAAAGATTCACAACGAAAGATCCTGATCTTTCGTACAAAGATCTCGACAGATTCACACTTGAAAGATACTGATCTTTCGAACACTAATACGAAAGATTCTCCTACACGAAGGATCCTTATCTTTCGAAATGAACAGTAACTCGAAGGATGATCTTTCGAAAAGATTCCTTGACTCGAAGGATAACACACTGACTTCGAAGGATGTTCGAAGGGTGGCTATCTTTCGAATCTCCTTGATCGAAGGATGATCTATCGAGCTCGAAAGGTATCTTTCGAGGTCTGACACACTGACAGAAACGTTGACGGGTTGGTGAAAAGGTGATGGGTTGGTGAAGTACTTTCGGCAGAAAGGATATGGTATGCCAACAACTTTTCACCAACTTTTTGGACTTTCAAAAAGTTTACCCAAAATGGACACAACCTTATCCAAATCAGTCACCGGAGATATGACCGGAAAAATGGCCGGAAAACACAAAGTTTCACAAAACAAATTTTATGTTACCCAAACCGACCTTGAACACTCCCGAAAGGTTTAGAAACCGTTTTTCAGTTTAAACAAGCAAGAAAACCACCAAAAACGGGTGCTAAACCAAGTGTTCAAACACACCAAGAACTTGAACAAAACCCGGTTTTAAACAAGGTAAAGAGCCAAAGCTCTGATACCAATTGTAGGTCCGTGTTTCGGGATCGATTCCGTGATTTTCATGTTCATGTTCAAAGATGGAAGAGATAAGAGATGATAAACAAACAAACTTTGTATTAATCCGGTAGTAAACATTACAAGTCGGCCCGATTACATGGAATCCGAACTAATACCAAAGAAGTATACATCCGGGGAGAAACCAAGTGGTGATTTCTCCCGGTGAGGTCTCAAACCTCCTATCACTCTCTTGCACACACTTGTGTTCTCACTCTTGTGTTGCAAATGACAAGGTGTTGGTATTTATACCAAACACAGGTTGCACGGTCGAAGGATTAAACTGACTGGTTGATAGATCATCTGTCGACCATCCAGCTTTCGAAAGATACACACATACCTCGAAGGATGCCATATCCTTCGAGGTCCATCTTCAACCTTTGATGGATATCTTTCGAGCTCATCGAAGGATACACAATCCTTCGATGCCTTATCCTTCGACACCAACATATACAACCATAATTTGTCTAGCAAACACACACGGTCAACCGAATAACCCTCTCGTTTGACCACTTCAAACGAGCGGGTCTATACACGTTTGATAGACCGTTTCACTAACAATTACAAATTCAGCGTAAAATAATAACTAATCTATTCGACAAGCATCGGACACAAAATCTGCATCAACATTCTACCAGTTGACGGTGAATACTGGTTTTTTCTCATTTACTCAACGGCATGGGAGCTTGAAGTTGATGACGCCTCCTAAGGGTGTGACAGGCTGGAAGAAGAAATTCTTCTATGTTAAAGCCTGTGCGGTCTATGCCAGCATGTCTGTCAGGAATGTCAACGTTGGAGTTTCTGATGAAGATATTCCTGTTGCCACGGCAAAGACTGTGGATTGGTTTTCTAGGCTGCGGCCTATTGAACTCAAGAAGTTGGATAACAATCAGCTGTGGGTGTTGCGGATGATGCTCCCTAGGCCAAATACTTTTGGGTGAAAGGTAAAAATAAAAATCAATTTTTTTTGGAAAACCCCCAAAGCCAACGTTACGACAACCATATGCATAACCATTTTTTCTTTGAAAACCTCCCAAAGCACACCCCGCGTTGCGGCGGGGCGTAAAACGGTGTCAAATAGTACTAATGTCACACAATCGTCATCGACCACCAACACTGACTCGACCTAGGATATGCGTGTTGCGACGAACCTGTCAAACATGGAAAAATAAAGGTAAAAACGTTGAACCACACATGCACGTTGCGTCGTATTAACTTGAAAAATTTAGAACTATACGTAAAACGAAAATTTACGAAAGATGAAAAGTATAAGTGACAAAAGTTGTAAAGTTAAATTGCAAATAATGAAAAGTTTTGGGTTAAAGTTAAAAAACAAATTATGTAAGGTTAAAATTGTAAAAGATAAAAACATTTGGGTTAAAAGTAAAAAATCAAGTTTTTTTTTTTTTTTTTTTGAAAAACACCTAAAGCACAATGTACAAGTGATAATGCAAAAAAAAAAGTTGTAAACTTATATATGGAATAACTGATATTTAATTAAAATACTTACCGTGACTTGAATGAATCTATAATCACCTTAATTTAGGTGCTTTAGAAATTTTGATTTTCCCCTTAAGATAACAACCACGATGATAAAATAAGGGTACAAGGTATAATATGCGGGGACTTGAGCGGGGACTATGGCCGGCCCTGAAGGTGGGCGGGGAGGACCACCGGTCAGGGCCCGAAATTTCGAAACGCACGTTATTTTTTAAAAAATTTCGATATGTATATGTAAAAATAAATAAAATAATACGGTATACCTATACAAACACCAACGTAGGCACACTTATAAAACTATTTTTATGGTTTAGATTAGTTATTAGACCATGGGTATTAGGTTTAGATCTTTAGTGAGGCCAATACCCAATTCCGTTAAGTCCTAAGGGCACGTTTTTTCGAGCTCGAACAAGGTACAAGAATTCTCAGGGCCGGCCCTGGCGGGGACCTATAGTCACCGATCGGTGACTATACCTTGTTGATGAAGACGTGCGGGGAGTTGGAGAGAGGGAATGATAATCGGTGATAGTTCGCCGAATTGATTGATGGAGTGATGGAGGAGAGAGAGAGAGGAGAGAATTAACCAATCAAAAATTTTTATTTTTTAACCTACTTAAACACCCTAGAGTGATTAACCATACCCCCTGATTGAGTGTAAAATGGGGAGTAGAATGGGGAGTTGACATGACATAATATTATTGAGTAGAATTTCACTTAATCACCCTAAAGTGATTAACCATACCCTCCACCCTAAGTACCATAGGTAAAAGAAAATTATTTCAAACTAGGTTTAAAGAAGTTCGCCACGTTGCGGCGAATTTCTTTTGTTATTTAATCTGTGTTTACATGTGTTTTGAAATCACTACAAGCGTGTTGCGAATGGAACTGCTGACAAGAATAAAAAGAAAATGTAGAAAAAAACACTAAAACATAACCGAAAGAAAATCAACAAAAAAAATTGTATGATAACGATGTTGTTCGTATGAAACCCGTGGTCAGAGATGAGCAAATTGTTCTGGGTACCGTTACCAAATTTGCCGAACCGAAAGATTTTAAGTACCAATTCGGTACCGACTTTTGGCGTTCCTGGTACCGGTTCACTACTGTTTTTTACCTTCATATACTGGTATCGTAACCAGTATTTTCAGTATCAGTACCGATTCTGTATCAGTTGGCACCGAACTCATCCCTACCACCGAAACTAAAAAAAGAAAAAAAATTAAAAGTTGAAGAAAATCAACAAAAAAAGTTGTACAATATCGTTGTTCGTACGGTAACCGTGATCAGGGATGAGCAAATGGTACCGGGTAGCAGCTCTGAATTTCCCGAACCAAAAGATTTCCAATATCAATTCGGCACCAACTTTTGGCGTTTTCTGTATTAGTGCCGGTTTTTTACTTTCATGTACTGATACCGAACAAGACCATCCCGGTATTTTCGATACAAGTACTGGTTCGATACCGGTTGACACCAAGCTTATCTCAACCTCTGATATTAAAAAAAGGATTAAAGTTAAAAAGTAAAGAAAATAACTATTATTATAATATTAAAATAATAAAAGTATTAAAAAAAACTATATATTATTATAATATTAAAATCACTATTCATTTCAGTTTGTTTATTAATTTGTTTATTAATATTAATTATTAATATTAATTATTAATTTATTAATTATTAATATTAATTATTAATATTAATATTAATATTAATATTAATATTAATGTTTATTAATTATTAATTATTAATATTAATATTAATATTAATATTAATATTAATATTAATATTAATATTAATATTAATATTAATATTTAATATTAATTATTAATTATTACCATATTATAAATTAAGAAAATGTTTGTGCATTATGGTTTGTAACTTAAGCATGGGGAGTGTTTCAAAAAAAAATTGTTGATTTTTCATTTCTAACCCAAAGGTTTTATGTTTTGCATTTTATCCTTTTTGTTTTTTTTTTTACTTTTAACCCAAAAGTTTTCATCTTTTGAAATTTAGCCCAAACACATTTTTATTTTCAACTTTGATCCATGTATTTTTCATCTTTTTCAATTTTTCGTTTTACGTTTTGTTATACTTTTGCGAGTAAACACGCCATAACGTACGTGTGGGTTTCAAAGTTTTTTCGACTATTTTTTTCCTGTTTGACAGGACCCTCACAACGCGTCTATTTTCCCTGTTTGACAGGTTCGTCGCAATGCGCGTTAGATCGACAAAGTTATTCTTTTCTATTTTTACATTTCAGTCTTATTTTTTCGCATTAACATGTCGCAACTGACATACGTGGTGCAACGATTTTACGTATGCTTTTCGTTCGGTGTTATTTTTTCTTTTTATTTATTTTATTTAACGAGCTTTTCTGGTGTTGTTGATCGCTGGTAGTTGTGTAGCATCAGTGCTACTTGGCACGGTGTATCCCCCCACCTCCCCGGCGCCCCCGCAACGCGGGGGCCCTTAATACTAGTTAATATTAATTATTAATTATTATTATTAATATTAATATTAATATTAATATTAATATTAATATTAATATATATATATATATATATATTAAACTAATATATAGCAATAAGTACGATATGTAAAAAAATATAAAATTAGTAGTACCATATGTAAAGAAAATTATTTAAAATAAGTACCATATATATTTTTTTTGAACGGCGAATTCGGATCACTATCGGACCACTAGAGTATCATCGTGTCATGAGCGGAACCACTCGATTATATCCATCTCCACTAGGTATAATGCTTATACACCAATTCAGGAGGAAACCCAATCAATATTAGAAAAACCCTCTTGTAAGAATCGAACCCAAAACCTATTGATCACAAAGCCTTATCACATCATTAAAATACCACTTGTAATTTAATAAGTAGCATATGTAAAAGAATTATTTTTGGGTACACTTAAAAAATATTTTATTATTAATTGTCGGGTCACACACACACACACGAGTACGATAGATATTATTCATTATACACCCGTCAAAACCTCAGCCTCTAATTCTAAATCATTTCACAACCCCAACCAATTAGGGTTCCAAATTCCAACAATTCACTCTCTTCATTTCGATTCCCCGTAAGTAATCTCGCTACTCACCTATCATTTGATCCGTTATAGTTTCTTTTACCTTTCTTTTCAAAGCTGATTCTTCAGTATTTTCAACTTGTATCTCTTTTGATTACTCAAATTAGGTTCAGCTTAAAAATTCATTTCAGTTTCTTATAATGGATTATCTTTACTTTTATTCTGATTACTGCAGAAAATTGTAACTATGATTGTATTGTAACTTGGAACTTATATTCAGTTCTTCCATCTGTTGATATTTATGGATCTTAGATTTTTCTATTATGAGCACACGGGCTCATTAGGTATCTAGGGTTTGCATTTCGTTCTGTATATATTGTAATGCATTATTCAACGATAATCAGTTCAGAATTTCACCATCTTACATGGTGTCAGAGCAACCTTAGGCTCTCTACCACCTCCACAGAGGTGGGGCGGGTGGCTATAATCTTGGTTTAAAAGCGATGAGGTCTAATACCGAAGCGCAAAGGCGCAAAGTGATTATAAAATTTATTTTACATATCCCATACGTGTTTAGCATCCAATACCTATGATTTAGCTATAATGGAGCTTTATATGTGTTTTAAAATGAAAAAACATAAATGTACAACATAAAAAGCATGTTCTACAACACTCAGCTGCACAAAACAAGCCATGTACAAAAAGCGTGCGCCTCAGGTCGATTTTTACCCTAAAAAGTGCGCGTCAGTTGCACTTCTTGTTGTACAGACTACAGACGTCGCCTTGTGTTACATAAGGCGCAATGACGCTTTGCGCTTAATCGCGCTTAAGGCGCGCTTTTTTAAACCAAGGCTATAATACCACGTTAGACGGTGAAATACAAAACTGATTATTACCGAATAATGCATTACAATATATACAGAACAAAATGCAAACCCTACATACCTAATGGGCCCGTGGGCTCATAATAATAAATCTAATATCCAATAGTTTTGTTATCAGTTATTATAGATGTATTAATTACAATATAATAAATCAAATTGGTAACAGGTTTGTATACATACAGCAGGGTAAAAGCATAGTTCACTTAAGGAATTTAAAAGCTGTGGTTGTCGGTACTATCATACAACAGGATGTCAGTAACCACCATTACAGCATCCACAAACAGTAGTGTGTGTGGATCCGCAAATGCTTCAAGAAGGCGTTTAAGACTGAGGAGAAGTCACGACAACCTAATATTCTTGTACTTCATTGGTTGGGCCGGTCGCAAGAATTGCGGGTCCGCAAGAAGGACCTCGCTTGGTGACATGTTGATCTCGGTCCAGTTGCGGTCCCGAGAATCTTTCTTTGGTGTCCGGTTGTCCCGTTGAGGGCTGCGTTTCCTCGGGTCAAACGGGTTGGTCCGCGGGACGTATGGTTTGGAAATATCGCTATTCCCTACGTCCCGGTTGCGTTTATTGTTACGCTTGGACCCGTGGTTGGAAGTTTCGGCCTGGGGCTCTGCCTTTGCCACATGCGGTTCGAGGGACCGCTGTGTATGGGCATATATCTTGACTGCGGTCATGACATCTTCCCATTTTTTAGGCAAGCCTTCTTTGCCAGAGATGGTCATAACCATCTGCCTATCTTTCACAGCCCTGATGAAATGGTTCCGTGCCATTTGATCTGCCACGTCGCCTATTTCCAGGCACTCCTTATTGTATCGGACAACGAATGCTTCTAGGGATTTGTTGTCTCTACGCCAGATATTCATGACGTCCAACGAGTCACGCGTGTGACGTCGTTGCTGGCTGAAATGAGCGAGGAACTTTGCATGAAAGTCCTCGAATGAGTCCAGTGATCCCACTGGCAAAGAATCGAACCAAGCCCTGGCCAGACCCGTAAGGGTCTGAGGGAAAAAATTGCACCAAGTGGGTTCGTCCCACTGACCATTGCACCCTACGCCTATGAAAATGTTCAGGTGGTCGTCCGGGTCGGATGAACCACTGTATTTCCCAACGTTGAATGGGAATTTTGTTGTGGTGACATGGGCGTGGGCTATTCGCGGGGCGAATTTGGAGTTTTCGGCTGCAGCTTTCGGCCTATAGGGCTGGTTCTCAGGGCGTTTTGCAGCCCTGAGGTATGTACTGCGGGGGTGAGTGGGGGGAACATAGTTGCGTCCTCCCGGTCTGCTGTAGGTGTCATGTGAATCCCCACAATATGTACGGTCGTCCGGGTCGGTACGACTATACCCTTCGGTGTATGGCTGTGGGCCCAACCGGCTCTGAATTCCAGAGCCATGTCGGGATGCAGACCGTCGTCTGTCCTCAACGTAAGGACCTAGGCGAGTATGCACTGGTCCCCTGGTGTGGGACCCGTATGTGGAATCATCCTCGTTGATCGTGTGGACCGAACAGTAAGATGATCCGCGGTCTTCACGTCGGCTTCTCGAAGCCGAACGTGAATGTGCCCTGCCTGCGTATTGTAAAATACGATCGGCAGGGGTGTGCGGTGCTGGGGTCGGCCCAGCTTGTATTTGCGCTTCCGCACAAGCGCGGTTGTATGTTGCGGCCAGTAGGGTGGCCTGTTGGTCATACCAGGCGTGGGGGTCCATGTTCGGGGGGATCACAGATGCGTATTGTGATAAGTCATGTCCGAACGTTAGGGATGGACCCCGTTGCGTTGATGTGCCGACGTGTCCGGGTTGCGATGTTGAGGGATTGACCCCTACCGGATTTAGATTTGTGGGATTTTGGTTATCCCCAGTATTGTTTTGATGATCAGTCATGATTTTGAGAGAGGAAAAAGGATGATCGAAAAAGTGCTAAGAGTAGCGGTGGGCGCCAATGATGAAACAATGGTTAACCGGGCAGGGTTAACTCACTGGTCTCGTCAAGAAGGGTTAATCCCTTCCTCTCGAGGATCGCTGGCTAGATCACCGGTGGGTTGATCTCCTGCACAAGGAAACAAACCGTGACTCGTAACAAGGAGGATGGGGTGGGGGGTGCTCCTTGTTACCACTCTCCGGCGTGAGAATCAGTAGTTTGCTTGGGAAGCAAAGTAAGATAGTAGTAGTAGTGAGAGAGTTGTGAAGAGATACCTCAAACCTGGTTTGGGGTTGGTATTTATAGCCGAGGAGTGAAGGAGGAGGTGGAAGGATAGACTGACGGCATGCTGCACCTTTGCAGGTGTGTCAGACATGTCGGCCGGGGAGACGACGCCACGTCAGTCTGTCGCTTATGTAGACCTGACAGGTGACTGCCATTGGTTCCACTTGCACCGTGGTGTCAGTCCCACTTGTTTAAGCGTATAGGATGCGGTGCGAGCCGCATCGCTACGTGCGGTAACATCTGATGTTATCGCGTCTCTTGCTTGTGATCAAGAAATACGCGAGATGCGGTGCTGGCCGCATCGTCGCCTGTGGTGACTGTTGCTGTTATCCAGCTTCCTTGTATTGATAGAAGTGTTCACTGGACGCGGTGCGAGGCCGCATCGCTGTGAATACTTCCGTTTTCATACATCAGATGTGATGCTATGTCGCATCACTCTACCGTTCTCATGTTCCAGGTAAGTCCTCCTTCATCACTAGATAGATTGGATTCAACCCTTGTGTCGACGCATTCTCGCATGGGCACAAGTAGGTTGTTAGCTGGCGGGGGTTTTGATAAGGGTAATGGTCACTCGCGGTCGATGCTGACGCGAGATCTGGGACCATACCCCTTCAAGTCCCCCCAGTCTAGTGTTGCTGCCACATACAAGTTGTATGTGGGAGGAGTACTGGACTATGGTGCTTAGAAGGTAGTTTGGAGTCTGGAGAAGATCCTAGACCAAGCGGATGGTCTTTTCTGTTTGTAAATCAAGCTGGAGGTCTGGAAGGGTCATTTGACGCCTCTTCCGTACCGGTGAAAATGTTTCGTCTGATGCGAAATTCTCAGCCTTTGGCTGGTTGCCACCTGTTGGTGTGCCGAACCAACTGTAGGAATTAGTTGGAGGAAGTGTACAAACTTCGAACCAATCTTTGAGATGGTGGTTGAAGGTGTGCACAAACTTCGAACCAACCTTTGAAGTGGTGAATGAAGAAGAGAGCATGCTGTTCCCATGATTGGATATCTAATGATGATTCCTTTCGTGGGGTGTCCATGTTCTTCCCATTAGCTCTCAAGTAACCGCACGTCCTTTGCGGTTACCTCGTTGCTTGACATTGTTGGCCACGGTTGTGGGAACAACGTTGGGCACTTGCGTCATTGTTGGCCATGTTTGGTCGAACAATGTGATTCTGGATAACGGTCAAATAAACATGATCATAGGCATGGTAATGCCTATCATTGTTTATTCTATCCAACGTACAAGTAGGGTAACAAAGTCATAAGCAGACTTGTTACCGCTTGTTCGATCGCTTGTTGTTCGACAAGGGCTCGTATGATCATTGGGGATCTCGTCCGCATCTCTTCCTTAGGCACCTTCCTTCCCGTTCCAATACCGAGGAGGTTTCCTTGGAGTAGTTTCGTTCCTCGATGTGGAGTTAGTTGTGGCTCTACCGTAGCAACCATTTCCGGAAGCTATGGTTATGTCCGCAGTGACTCATGAGTGTCTGCGGTTTTGCATTCCCATATTCGCTCGAAACGGGTGTGTTGCTCGGATGTGGCTCTTGAAGGTTCAGGAGTCAGGGTTGCTGATGTGCGCGCGCGTACATTCCCTTCCTTCTTCATGTTAAAGAAGGTGTTCATGTACCCTCTGTGGTTATGAACCGGACAGGAGGGATTTGAAGCTTGAAGAGAATGAAGGCAATGCGGTTTACCTGTTTCTGAGATGCGGTTCAGTCCAAAGAACAACGCTGGTTCTGAGTATCTGACACACCTGAACGGGCTCGTGTGTGTCTTTTCCGCATATTCCACGTGTGCTCGTGGGTAGTGCGGTCAGGTATTATACCCCCTTATAGTGTGGAGATATATATTTTTGCCTAGTTTTAGGGGTATGTAAAAAAACGACATGCGGTATGGGTTATGGTGCGGTATACCAGAGAAACCGCATGCCGCTTGTAATTGGATAAGGTAGTCGTTTTTTGTTGCATACGTGGCTGATCTCACGTGTGAGTTGGTGGAAGTTGGTGAGATCTTTCTGGCATGTGCTGAAATGAAAGGACGTTTGCACTGCCCGAGGCATTAAATGCACTGTAGCAAAGAGTGTAAACGTCTCCTATGTCAGGCGTGTGGGCGGCCACGCGCGCGTGATAACCGTCAGCGAAAACGGCGCTTGACATGTGGTGTCGCGCAATTCGTTCTTTTCGAACTTGATGATTCGTTTTCTCCCTCCGCATTAATTGCGATGGGTATATAAGGGGAAACCGTTCGTGGTTTCCCCTCACTTGTTCGAAATTTCAAAAATTTGCCGGTGAGAGAACATTTCTTTGTCTTCTCCGACGATACTTCTTGAACTTCCGGTGAGGTTGAGTTTAGTGTTTCTACTCATGTTCTTTCGTTTCTTCGACATTTCTGATGGCTGAACCATCAAGTCCACATAATGTGGAGGGTGAAAACCCTGAACAACCGGTAGTGGATACTGATGAAGATGACGAGGACGACGTGGATGTTGCCGGTGGTGGCTTACCGGTGTTGAAGTGGTCGAAGGGTGGTTTTAAAACCCTGATGACCACCGTTCAGATGGCTGACGAGTGGGATGCTACTTACCCACAAGAGGGGGATACCGGTGCCAATGCTCCGGTCGGTTATATTACGTTGTGGGCTGATTTTTTCAACGATGGCAACCTTAGGTTGCCGGTGACTGTGTTTGTTGCGGAGGTGTTGGAGTACTATCATCTCCATATCTCCCAACTTAGTCCCTTTGGAATGTTCCGAATCAGGAACTTTGAATATACTTTCCGTGCCCATGGCTTGCCCATTACTGTTGAAAATTTTCGGCGATTCTATGTTGGTGCACTTGTGTCTGTACTTTGTCTGTATTCGGTCACGATGTAAACGATGTCCTGTTTTGTGTTGTAAGTTGACCAAGTCAACCATCCTCCGGTTTGACTTGGACAACAGTTGGTAAATGTTGAAAGATGATGTTGTGTGTCGAAGGATAACCAATCGAAGGATATTGTAGATCCTTCGATGGCATCGAAAGATAGGCTTCGAATGATAGACCTCGAAAGGTGATCTTTCGAGGTCCTTGCTGATCCTTCGATTACGTTGTCATCGATAGATGATCCTTCGGACCATCTATCGGATCCTTCGACCAGACATCATGGGCTGGGTATATATATACCCATGCAGTGTAGTGTGAGAGATTGAGATGCACACTTAGAGAGACAGACAAGGGTGGAGAGCATTCTGTCCGAAACATTCACACACACACTTTGAGAGTTTGCAAACTGATTGTAAACATTGTGCTTGTAACCGGAAACTTTCTACGCATTAATACAAGTGGTGTTAATCGTTGAGTCCTGTGTGTTCTTGTGTTTGTTCTTGCATCATCCCGGTTTGCTCGCTAGCTTGGATTCCGCACTCGCTAGTGAGTTTGTATAACAAGGTTTAGGTTTGTTCTCGATCCTCCGAGAGGGACCTACAAGTGGTATCAGAGCCATGGTGCCCGATTTAGTAAAACTAACCGTTTACTAAGTCACATGTGCTCTAGATCTGTGATTTTTGTGGGTTTTTGTTCAAGATGTAAAAATGGTGAAAATGAGAAAAACTCAGATCTGGACCCGAATATTCAGATCTGTGATAAAACGAGTGTTGGGTTTTATGTTTTTCTCTAAAATACTCAAGTTTTCTTCATCAAAAATGGTGTTCAAGTGTTTTCGTTAAATCTGCTGTTTTACCTAGGTGTCTGTGTTCTTGATGTTCTTCACATCTTCATGTTTTGAAAGATGTGAAGAACTTCGAAAGGTCAGATGGTCTTCGAAGGGTCATTAGATTTCCGAAGGGTCATCTTGATATTCTAGAAAGATCAGTCTTGTTCACCCCAAATGTCTTCGAAAGGTCAGCTTCATTTTGTTTTTCGAAGGGTCACTATTATCAAACAAGTTAACAATTTCGAAAGATCAACCCCTCACAAATCTCGAAAGATCAATCTCCACAAACCTCGAAGGATCACCTGCTTTCCTAAACAACTTTGAAAGATCAGATCAGCTTTGTCTTGTTTCGAAGGGTTATCTGTTCTTGACCCAAGTAAATCGGAAGATCATCATCTTCGAAAGATCAGACAGAAATGACTTCGAAAGGTCATTTGATACCAGTTTTCGAATGATATCTGGTTCGATAGATTGAACAGATTACGAAAGATGGTTGTTCGAAGGATTCAGTTGAAATTTGTTAATCGAAAGATGTGGTCGGCTGGTGATGAACAGATTACGAAAGATGAAGAAATTTATTAATCGAATGATCAGTTGTTCAATCAGTTGTTCGAAGGATTCAGTTGAAAGAGAAGAGACAAAATGATGATGTTTGTCGGCTGAGTTCCAGGAGAGAGAACGGAAGGGATGACGGCTGGTGAAGTTTTGAAAGAAGGGTTGTTGACTTTTGAGGAGAGAGATTGTGAAAGGGAAGGCTGGTTGTTGTTTTTATCGAGGAAGAAAAAGAGGTCAGGAAAAGATGATATGTCAGCTGTCAATGTTCTTGAAAGGATTAAAATAGGGTCTTTGACTAATCTCTGACGACATGGTGGGCCTTAAAAAAATTTAACCATTTTTATTATGGGCCACTTGGTGTTAGAGGGTATGATATGTTTGCACATTATTATCATCACATGTTGGGACATATCTGATCGAATGTATCAGGCCAAAATGATCATAAAAGAATTTAGTGACAATATGTGTGTCTAATGATAATAACAATAATATTAATAATAATAATATCTAGACCCACATATATATATATAAAAAAAATGAATGATAATGGTGGTTTATTCGTTGATGGAAGTTGAGTTATTTGCAAAGTGGCTCGGGTGTTCGCGAAGTTGATTTGAACCGTGCTTCTATTTTTCAACGCAAAATTTGTACGGATTTGGGAGCGCACGGGATGATGCGGCATGATGAAAACAAAAGATGATGAAAACTTGATCTTTGAAAATTGTGGGGTAGTCACGGTTACCGATGCAAATGGCAAAAATGGTGACGCGACTATTATGGGCCAAAAACAACACGATATGTTCGCTTCCGCGCATCAGTATTTATGATTGTTACCGGTTATTCGGAAATGTTCGAAAGGATTTTGTTTATTGTCATATTCTCGCATTTGAAGACGAACGTATGAACCTGGAACGTCTATACCGGTCCTAACGAGTTCACAAAGTCTTTGGTCTTTGGGGGGATACAAGTCAGATCCTACGGGGTACCAGGGGACGTTCTTATTCAACTAGTTTATGCAAAGAAGAAAGTCATGTTCGTGAATTTTCGGAACCGAGAACATTCAATGAAGATTGATGACAGTTCCGCTCAGTGGAGGGAATTGGTGAACATTTGACGACAGTTTCTTTGAAGTGGAAAGAATCTGTTAAGGTTTAGAGATCTTACCAAAGAAATGGGGGGATAAAAATTTTCAAATGTTGAATTTCTTCGGTAAATTTCTAAACGCAATCACAGGTGGTAGAGTTTGTGATTTTCTGGTGAGACAAGGGGGTTCTGCGTGGAATGTTTTGCACAGAAAAGTGCATTACTTGGTCGATTCCACAAAGACGGTTTACAGAAGATAGTTTACCAGAAATCTCTATCAATGTAGTATGCTTGAAGATCAAGACTTGATGCAGTTGTTAAAGAATGGAACCCTTATCAAATGCCGGTTGGAGTATTGGAAGATCAGCGGAAGATCGGTCAATTGAGTCCTTTGAGGAAATTGCACAACACTCAACACGGATGCGCGCACTCTGAGGGGGAAATATTATACAATGAGCATCAAGATACTATTTACCTGGATCATCGGTCAAGGGGGAATTTGTCAACACAGAGAAGATGAATACTTGACTGAAGATTGATTGCAGTTGCATTTTCAGCATTCGACAGCAACGGACAAGGGGGAATTTGTTGATGCAGATTTTGTGTCCGATGCTTGTCGAATAGATTAGTTATTATTTTACGCTGAATTTGTAATTGTTAGTGAAACGGTCTATCGAACGTGTATAGACCCGCTCGTTTGAAGTGGTCAAACGAGAGGGTTATTCGGTTGATCGTGTGTGTTTGCTAGACAAATTATGGTTGTATATGTTGGTGTCGAAGGATAAGGCATCGAAGGATTGTGTATCCTTCGATGAGCTCGAAAGATATCCATCAAAGGTTGAAGATGGACCTCGAAGGATATGGCATCCTTCGAGGTATGTGTGTATCTTTCGAAAGCTGGATGGTCGACAGATGATCTATCGACCAGTCAGTTTAATCCTTCGACCGTGCAACCTGTGTTTGGTATAAATACCAACACCTTGTCATTTGCAACACAAGAGTGAGAACACAAGTGTGTGCAAGAGAGTGATAGGAGGTTTGAGACCTCACCGGGAGAAATCACCACTTGGTTTCTCCCCGGATGTATACTTCTTTGGTATTAGTTCGGATTCCATGTAATCGGGCCGACTTGTAATGTTTACTACCGGATTAATACAAAGTTTGTTTGTTTATCATCTCTTATCTCTTCCATCTTTGAACATGAACATGAAAATCACGGAATCGATCCCGAAACACGGACCTACAGCGACGATTTTTGATAATTCGATTTCGATTGAAGACGATACGAACACGATAGAGTTTCCTATACAAATTACTTTTAGTCCCAGCCACTATATCTACATACAAGCATCTATATTTCGCACTGTCTTTTCGCCACCAATTATCATGATTCAATTTCGATTGAGTTTGATTGAGTTTCGAGTTCCGATTCGATTGATCACCACACATAACATAAAGTAACACGCACAGGTAACACATAAGGCATACACACACGTATAATGACACCAAAGTTGCATAATTCGAGTTTCGAGTTCGATGATGAATTGATTAGCTTGATTATGGATTGATTGACTTTATCGCATTGTTACTTCCTACTATTCAAAGTCGTAAAACGTTTCGCGTCGATAAATATTCGATTACTTCGATTACTTCGATTCCTTTGATTATTAACACTTACTCCACATAATACAACTAAAAAAACATAAAATAGACTATTTATAGTCAAAAAAGTCAATCTTGACTTTGACTTTGATTTTGACATTCTGAAAACACGGGATGTTACATGGCCTATTATATAGAGGTGCTATGTATTTGATATGATAGAGTCAATATCTATAAGAATTATCTCATTCTTCATATTTCTTTCTCTACATGATCTATGTTCTCATGCTTATTGTGTATATTGGTTGCTAATAGACCGTTGTTTTACAACATGATATTAATTTTTATGTATCCATCATAATCCATCTATTAAAAATTAAAACTAACTAGCAATAACACCCGTGCGCGTTGCGGCGCGGGTACATCGCAAACATCGAATGGATTAGTTCAAACGTTATGTGATGTGTGAATCATATAAAAACACGTGTTCCGACGTATCTGATTGAACTCGATGTAACCCCAATGCATAATTATATTACAACAACATGAAGCAAGAAAGTGTTGCTTATTTATAGTTTGGAAATGATGTTTATAAAATCCTACCAAATGCACAACAAAAGAAGCATATAGTACATCTAAAGAGCCATAAAATGCTCTCAAAGCACAAAGTACAAACATCAATGCACTACTAAGTTACAAATTAATAGTATATAAATATAAATATAAATAAATATGTTTATAGTTTGGAAATGATGTTTATAAAATCCTACCAAATGTACAACAAAAGAAGCATATATTACATCTAAAGAGCCATAAAATGCTCTCAAAGCACAAAGTACAAACATCATTTCACTACTAACTTACAAATTACAACTTAACTAGTAAACTTTAATTTTTTAACTAGTATTAACAACCCCCGCGTTGCGGCGGGGGCGAGCACTAACGCCACACTACTGCCAACAACCATCGACACAGAAGTTGCAGTGTTAATGCGAAGAAATTAAACCAAAACGTAAAACATGGAATAAAAAAACTAAGTTGATCTAGGACTCGCGCGTTACGATGAACCCGCGTCTATTTTTCCTGTTTGACGGGTTCATCGTAATCTATATATACAAACCATAATGCATACATTACAACAATCATTGCATCAATATGCTGCAAATTATATTTATACAAGATTTTGACCAAATTAAGTAGATTATTATAAATAATAATTTACAAATAAAACAACACAACTTTGAATGGATCAAACCGATTGAATATGGTAAGATAATGAAAACATTATTTGATTAAGGTACAACCACTTAAACACAACTTACAACCAATATTTGATTAAGGTACAACCATTTAAACACAACTTACAACCAAACATGCATACAAATGTTTCAAATTAATAGTATATAAAAGTATATAAATAACTTTTATAAGATCTATAATGTACCAATTTGTTGTGTTTTGTAAGTTATATATATTTTTTGAAAAAAAAAACCCAAGCTTAAGGTACAACTCTAGTGTTTTGTAAGTGTTTTGTAAGTTATATATAATTTTTGAAAAAAAAAAAACCCCTAAACTTAAGGTACAACTCTACTAAACATTAAGATTTTTTTTGAGAAACCCCCAAAGCATAAAGTACAAGTAGACTAAACACCAACATGTTGGTAATTTATAATATGTAAATAGTATATAAATATAAATAAATAAATATATTAGTATATTACCATCCATTTTTAATGCATCCATCATAATCCATCCATTGAAAATAAAAACTAATATTATATCCGTTTTCCTTTCTTTTCTTTTAAGTATAGATAAATCACAGATTGTTGTAAAAAATGGATAAAACAAAGTATGTGTTTACACAACTGCCATAAAGTATGTGTTTACACAACTGCCATAATTTATACTATAAAAAGGAATTAAGTTAATACTTTTTTTAAGATAGAAAGTGGGGTTGGGATTAAACTTTATTAAGAATGTATCGAGTTTTTATAATATGTGTCAATATAAATTTGAGTTTGTCTACGTTTTACGTCAGGACGTGGTGTAGATTCGTGTCTGTCTTTGTCTGTGTTTTACGTCACGAGACAGTATTAATTTGCATTTTTGGCTCAAGACTTTTTCTGTTTTGGTTGTCCTTTCCTCACTACTTAACATGGTTTTACGACCCACACCCTGCAACCCAGGGGTTCACCAGTAGTTGGTTAATAGTTTCAATATATGTCTCATACAACTTTATCTCATTAATTATAAGATTAAAATTTTATATTAGTGGTCATATAATACAAATGTTTTTTTTTCCAACATGAAGCATACAAATATTGCTAGGACTTATCGAGCAATCGTAAGAAGGTGTATCATCTACACATCTTGGGTGAAGTTGATTCCTTTATCAAAAAGTATGTTTCACCTTTTGAATGTATTTATTTCAAAGGCTTGCATGCCTTAAGTAAACTTAAACGTTCTCTTTTGTTTCAAATGACAATTTCGATTTCTACGGATTGATAAACTAATGAAAATAAGTATGGTGTTGCAAAATTGTTTCGCCGTAACATCGCGTGGGTTTCCTACTAGCTTATATACACAAATATATATACACATATATAGGGTCGGGATTTAGATAAAACGGTAGAAAGTGTGAGAACGCTTATGGATCGTCCGATCAAAACAATCTATGAACTAGATTGGCGCGGTGGCGTTTTCGTAAATAACATCAATTTTATTACGTGGACGCGCTTCATTAAGGGTAAAAGGGTCTTTTAACTTCTCCACTCAAAACGCCATCTCATGAAATAATACGCCAAAAAAATCACACACCATTCTAAGTAAAAACGCCATTAGATATAAAACGTCAAACTTAATTATAGTAAAATCCCGCCTAAAAAAACTGGCAAAAATCCTATATATACAAAATCTCAGACCTTCAATTAAAAATACACACAAAAACCAAACGCCATATTTAATATATCCCATTCGCCTTAGAAACGCCAAAAAACCCAAACATCAAATATCTTCTAACCCAAAATGTTTTTTTGAAATTCAGTTTGGTTGTCTGTAAGATTTCGCTCAATGAAATTGACAAAATCCTTTAAGTGTGGATATTGTCCATTTCATTGAGTAAAATCCTATTGACTTATCCTCAACTTCCATCCAATTTATAACGCCAAAACATAAAAAAAAAAAAAAAAACATTATTGAGGTTTGTTGTCAATAAAGTTTAGCTGTATGGTGTGGACAACATTGTCAATTGTCTTTCTTAACCGAGAATTAACAATGTTGTCCATCTCATACAGCAAAACATTATTGATTTTAGCATGATCAAATTTTGAGGTTTAAGGTGCTTTTATTTGGTGGCGTTCTTTTTATCGGTAAAACGCCAAAAAGGTTAAAAAAATCAAACATCGTTCATTGGAAAATTCAAGATTGTTCGCCGAAGGGTCTAAACTCAATAACATTTTGATGCATTATATGGACAAATCTTCAAGAAAAAGAGGCTGATGTCACACTTTATTCTTCCAAACGGCGACAAAAAAACTACTTGAAAAACAAAAAAAAAAACAAAATGAATCATACGAAAGTCGAACCAGCCAGTTAAGATGATTCAAAAAATAAGAAAGACCGGTGACAGTGAAGATTTGGAAGATCAATTGTTTATATATTCCTTTTTTCAGTTGATTGTTATATAATAAAAACGTCATATATAATAAAAATGCCAAAACAACCAAAATGCTTGTTTAAACGCTATCATCCCGTAAAACGCCCCCAAAAACTCCCAAACTATGATAAAATTTCTTTGAAAAAGTATTATAAAAAACCCAAAAAATAAAAATAAAATAAAAAGCAAACTTGAAAATGTAACTAGAAACAATAATTATAAAATAGTAAAAATGAAGAGATGGAAAATTTATTATATTAGTATCTAAAACGGCAAACTTGAAAGACGGGACGTGTTACAGACTTCAGAGAAAAAGCTTATCAAAAACAATAATTACAAATAGTAACTGAAACGACGAATAAACACCCCCAACTATTGTCATTTGGCCGTGGCACTCTCTACTTTGACTTTGGCTCACACCACTCCTAACTTAACACTTGGGTTGCTGTGCCATCCTGTCGTTAAATAAACATTAACTGGGTTAGTTCTTTTTGCTGACGTGGCCAATATTTGCTGATGTGGCACGCTGATGGATCCAAATTTTGCTGACGTGTCTTGCTGATGAAATCACATTTCCCCTATGTAAGCAGTTTTACTCAGCATTAAACTTCAATTTCTATTAATTTCCCCCAAAAGAATTTATAACAATTTCTTTGATTCTCAAATACAATCCAACTTTCAAACTTTACAAATTGTCAAACATCGATCCTTAAGAACATGCATGAATCCAATAATATCTTTGTTCATTAAAAATCACATCAGATTCATATGAACAGCCTGGGTTCTTAAACGATGTTCTAGGTTCGTAGAAGTTGTTGGCTTTGTAAAAAATGTTTATGTTCGAACAACACTTGATTCAGATTTACGAATCAGATTCGACAAACTAATATGTCGATACGTGAACACTTGATTCGTAAAGAGTGCAGATCTGTAACAAACTGTTCGAACAGTTTCCAACAACACCCAAATCGCGGAAATCACCTCACATGCGCCGGCACTGGAGGAGAATCGTGAATAGAGGAGGCCGCCCTCACCGTTCCAGTAACTTCTATCTCGGCCCAGATCGTCGTCCTGCAGCTAGACCACCTCCACCTCATTGTTGCCAACATTTTTGTACCCGATGTTATCAACATCGGTGTCTTCGTAATAGTCATGGTCGCCGCCGCGGCGCCTCAGGTCGCTTGAAGCAGTGGGTAGATTGTTAATTGATGTTGAAACCTTCGAATCCGAACCCTCGTTCATCACCGTCGATCAGTCTTTGACTGAAATTAAGTTTGAGGGAGAAGATGACGGTTGAACTATGTACGGATCTCGCCGGAGAAGATGAGGTTGAATCTGAACCGAAGTTCAACACCATGTACATGAATTTTTTTGAGAGTTTATAAGATTGGGTTGGGAGGTAGTTTGTGAGATTGGGTTGCAGATTTGTGAGATGTAATGTTTGTTTTTTAATTTTTTTTTTGGCGAGAGTTCAAATTTTTGGATTGGGTTGGGAGGGAAATTTTTAGGGATGAAAATGTAAGTTGAAAAATATTGGCCACGTCAGCAAATTTGGATCCATCAGCGTGCCATATCAGCGAATATTGGTCATGTCAGCATAAAAAACTAACCCAGTTAGTGTTTATTTAACGAGGGGTGACACAGCAACCCAAGTGTTAAGTTGGGAGTGGTGTGAGCCAAAGTCAAAGTTAGAGTGCCAGCGGCCAAATGGCAATAGTTAGGGGTGTTTAAATCCATTAACCCTTATTATAATAATGCACTGCCTAACCTACGCCGCCAAAAGAAATCCTCTAAAATAATAACTCTTAGTAACTTTCATTTACTCAAACCAAAAAAAGAAACGCCAAAATACTACTAAATACCACTCACTGCAAAACGGCAAAAAATCAAAAAAAAAAAAAAAAAATCAAAGATGGCTAATATGCTATCTTGGATATTCAACATTGTTCTTTGGGAAGTTTCACTGAATGGATTGTTAGCTGAGAGGAGTAACTCCAAAAGATTTTGTTGCATGAGATGGACAATTTTATAAGAAAAAGATACCGATAACAATCGAATGTCATTTTGTGTTCTTTGTTCTTGAATAAGACTTGGATGAGGAAAAAAGATCAATGACATTAAAGAGTGCCATTATTATAAAGAAAAAGATGACGATGAAGAAAAAGCGAAAAACTCACCCACACGTCATAGATCTATGTACCCAAACATCCACAAAAAGCCACTTTAACAGACGAGCAAGCAAAATAATCAAACCGATGGGTTTGTTAAGTTTTACATAAAACGGCATATATTTAGTGACAGTGTACCATTAAAGAAGAGAGAGACTGATAACAGTGAAGATTGTGAAAAGAGATCCGATTATGATTTTTAATTTATTTTCTTCGCTTCTATTTTTTTTCCCTGTGGTTGTGATATAATCTTACAATTGTAAAACACCAAGTTACCACAAACGCCAAAATGCCAATGATCTCTAGATCAAGTGGTGGAGAGCTTGCATTTCTCTTGAGAGATGCAGGTTCGACTCCCCTTGGTGCAGAGTGAGGCATTGGTGGGCAATGATAGGAGACCCAGGGAAACCTGGGTTGGATCCTTGAGCCAAACGGGTTTTACCGGTAATTTCACCGTCGTGCCTAGGGGCGGGTGGGTTACTGGGTTTTCCCCGGAATTGGTGGTGGACTCGGGTTACTCTCGGAGTACTCCGTTTGTCCAGTGGGTGCCCCGAGAGTGCTCGGGATTGAGTTTGTTGGCCGTTCAAAAAAAAAAAAACCACAAACGCCAAAATGTATATAAAAAATAGTAGAACAATGGGCCATTTTGTTTAAAACACCTTGAAAAAACGCCGTTTAGATAGATTCCTGACCACCCTGGGGTTCCAATGGCATACGATTTGAAAAACGTCATAAACGCCAAAATGTTAATACGATGAAACCGTTAAACGCCATTAATTATTGAATTTGGTTAACGCCAAAAATCTTAAACCCCAAAAAATAAAACAATATTGGGAAAATCGGAACTAGAAAAGTAGAAGATAAAAGGACAAAAAAGCCCCTCCGCCCTTCTCTAAGTCGCGTGACACATGTGGGGCTAGGATGCGTTCTCACCGTTCTCACACTTTTAAGCGTTTTCTCCTAATCCCGTTTCTATATATATATATATATATATATATATATATATATATATATATATATATATATATATATATATATATATATAGGGAGCCGCTAAAATAAGAACCACCTCCAGTTGTAAGAACCGCGAGAACCACTCTCAACCAATCAGAATATGACAACTCAAAGGGTATTATGGTCATTTACTCCAAATGTCACCCTCTCTCCTCATTTATTAAATGTCAGTTCCTCTCTCCTTCTTTATAAATGTCAGTCTTTTTATCTCATAAACATCATCCTTGTTCTCCTTCATCCCCTCCGATTCTCTCTCTTAAAAGAAACCCCCCCTGCAAGATCCCCTCTGATTCTCTCTCATAAAGAAACCCCCCCTTCATCCCAGTTCCTATCCGCCGTCGCCGGTGGCGGAGAACGGCGTCAGTGGTTCGAGTTCCATTGTTTTTCAAGATCCGAGTCGGTGTTCCATCGAACCACCGCCTTTACCTCCGCCGCATCCCCGATCCTCAACCAGAACACCACCATAACCCCATAGTCTGATGTCACCGGTGTTTCGAGTTCCATTGTTTTCAAGATCCGAGCCGGTGTTCGACGGTTATGTTTGTTTATAACATTTGGGGGTTGGTGGCGGCGTCTCTCCGGCGGCATCTTCTGCCTCTCTTTCCTCTCTGCCGCCCCCTTTGAGACTGGTGTTTGGTGGTGTTGGATTTGTGGTTGGTGGCGGTGGATGAAGGCGGTGGCGGTGGATGAAGGCAGCGCCGCCGTGAGCGGCGGAGGTCCCCCGGATCCAGGTTTGAGTTGGGGGTTTCTTGATTTTTGATAGGGTTTCTTTATTTTGTTTGATGGGGGTTTCATTCTTGTTTGAGAGGGTTTCTAGTTTTTTGTCTGATGAACTCTATGGGTTTGTTCTTGTTGATTTTTGATCAATGATTTTTTGATTTTCTGGTGATTTTTGTTTGATCAGTGAACTATGTTTCATCAGTGGATATGTGGGCTTTGATATGTTGGTATTGATCTGTTTGGTTTAGATATGTTGGTATTGATCTGTTGGTTTTAGATCTGTTGGTATTGATCTGTTGGTGATTGGTGTTCTTTGAATCTGTGAGTTTTGATACGATCGATTTTGGGTGGCGATGATGCAAAAAAAAAAAAAAAAAAACGTAGTTTTTGATGACGATGGCGCGGCAAGGACGGCGGAGGGTAGGGTTTTTGATCCTGCAACCCCACTTTTTGCAGCCTCTTGATTATCGGATAATCTGAGCCAAACCCCGTTTATTTTTTCCGAGATACCCTTTGTTTTTTATGTTTGTTGGGTTTCTATATTTTTTTTTGAGGCGTCGATGATGATAACAATATATCTGAGACACCCCCCGAGTTTGCGATTTCTGGGTGAGTTCGTTTTTGCGTAAAAAAAATCTGTAAAAAAAATAACCCGTAAACTTTTTTACGTAAAACGTAAAAACGTGAAGCGTAAAAAGTTTTACGTAAAACGTTTTACGTAAATCGTAAAAAGTCTTACGTAAAACGCAAAACGCAAAACGCAAAACGTAAAACGTTTTACGTTTTACGTAAAACGTAAAGCGTTAACGTTTTACGTTTTACATAAAACGTAAAAAGTAAAATTTTTTTCGTAAGACGTAAAAAGTTTTACGTAAACCGTAAACCGTAAAAAGTTTTACGTAAAACGTAAAACGTAAAAAGTTTTCGTAAAACGTAATTTTTTTTCATAAAACGTAAAACATAAAGTTTTTTTTTAGTAAAACGTAGAAAGGTTTACGTAAAACGTAAAAAAGTTTTACGTAAACGTAAAACGTAAAAAGTTTTACGTTTTACGTAAAACGTAAAAAGTTTTACGTAAAACGTAATTTTTTTCGTAAAACGTAAAAAGTTTTTCGTAAAACGTAAAAAGTTTTAGATAAAACGTAAAACATAAAGTTTTTTTAGTAAAACGTAAAAAGTTTTACGTAAATGTCATTTAAAAACCGGCGCGTAAAACGTAAAAACGTAAAAAATGTTAACGTAGAAAACCGGCGTGTAAAACGTAAAAAAACGTTAACGTAAAAAACCGGCGCGTAAAACATAAAAAAACGTTAACGTAAAAAACCGGCACGTAAAACGTAAATAACGTTAACGTAAAAAAACGGCGCGTTGAAAAAAACGACGCGTTGAAAAAACGAAGCCAAAAACCGGCGCGCAAAAAAATTCGGGACGCCAAAAACCGGCGCGTTGAAAAAACCTGCGCGTAAAAAACGTCACGGTAAAACGGGACGCCAAAAACCGGCGCGCAAAAAAATTCGGTTTGTTAAAAAAATGTTAATTTAAAAAGAGATTTTAATAAAAATATTCTTTTAATAAAAAATTATCACAAAATCTGAATTAAAAAAATGATTTTAATAAATTTTTGTTAGACAAATCTGAATTTTGAAATTTTTGTTTAACATAAAATTCTAATTTTTTAATATAAAGTAATTAATGAATAAAACAAAAAGACAATTAAATATAATATATATATAAAGACAAAATAGTGTAATTTTACTATACTACCCTTTTGGATTATAATATTAAAGACATAATAAGACAAAATCTATTTAATATTAATTTTAGTTACTTTAAATCTCATTCATCCATCTCCTTGATCTAAAGGCTAGAAAGTGGTTCTCTCAGTTCTTACAACTGGAGGTGGTTCTCATTTTAGCGGTCCCCTATATATATATATATATATATATATATATATATATATATATATATATATATATATATATATATATATATATATATATATATATATATATATATATATATATATATCACAACTCGATAGTGATGGCATGTTGCTGCTATAGGTCAAAAAATAATTTAATAAATGATTTTTATTTTGTAAATACTAATATAATAAAATAAATGTTATTATATTTTTTAACTACTTTAAACCACAAACTCGTGAAAAGAAAATAAATAAAAAAAGAAAAATTAAAACCAAACAAAATGCAAACGTAAAATCGTTGACCACGCAAGCTCGTTGCGCTGTATTAATACGAAGAAATTATATCAAACGTTAAACATGGAAAATAATAACTAAATTGATCTAGGACTCACGTGTTACAACGAACCTCTCAAATGAGGAAAAATAGATGTGTTGCGGCGGGATTATCAAACGAGAAAAAATAGACGAATAAACGTTGAACCTCACACGCATGTTATGACGTGTTAACTCGAAAAATTTAGAACCTCACACGCTGCTCAAACTCTTGATCATGCACTTCATTAAGAGGTCTTCTTCTTGGAGGCATCTTGATCAGGAACTTCGGCTCTGGTACCAACTGATGTAGACTAGAAAACGGGATAAGAAATCGGACTTGTTGATTCTCACAGAATACTAGGAACGGTTCTTTCAAAATTCGTTGATTCACGAAGAATACCGAAAATTGGGGTTTTCACACACAAAACACACACTAGTGAATTGGGACAGAAAAATGACTGTTCATATCTTTCAAAACTGATTTGCTTCCTCCCATTACATCTATATAAATAATAACGTAAATTGAAAATGGGCCTTAAAACACACTTGGGCCAAAAGCCAGAACGTAATAAAAGTCCATCAAAAGCAATAAAAAAAACATAAAAAAATAAATAACTCGTAGAAATAAGCGTTTTTGGGCCCGAATGATGACTCAAACTACCTACGGCCATTTGTAGAAAGATGGGCCTCGTTCTCATGATTGTTTCGTCTGATCGCACGCCCAAAACGGACCCCCATAACCCAAGTTAGAGCCATTTTAGTGAAGCCCCTTTTGTCACACGATCTTCGGCCTCCAAATATAAGATGGCCCGCTCCTCCACACTTGGGCCCTCATCACGAACCTTTCAATTGGGGAAAATAGACGCGTTGTGACGGGCTTGTCAAATAAGAGAAAAATAGACGAATAAATGTTGAACCTGACACGTATGTTATGACGTCTTAACTCGCAAAATTTAAAATGGAAAATATGAAAGGTTTTGAAATAGAAGTGAAAAATCATTTAAAATATACCCTCTTCGTATATGTTACAACACCATCAAACACAAAAATGTCGCTAATCTATAGCATAAAAAGTAAAGATTTAATTTGCCACTTTTACTCCTACATTAGAAGCTTTATCTTCTTTCCGTATCTTTTTCTTTTGTTTTGTGACATTGGTTCTTCACAAGGGTAAATTCTTGCAAACAAATTTTGTTTGATGTAGCATTTTTGTGATAAAAGTGTACTTTATGACATTTCATTTTTTAGTATGGCAAGCACCCTGAACTTGGATGAACCAAAGGCCTCTTTTTGAAGTAAATAAATAGTGATGTTAAACATGTATACACATTTAAATCTATGCGCGAGTCATGTTTATTTATGCTATTATATAATTTTACTGAATTATTTTCGTTGCAGCTTAAGTTAACGTTTCGCACACCCTCAGGTTGATGCTCGAAAACACCATCCTATAGATGCACCACCGGAAGACCCTGTGTAACACTCTTGGTTGTCGATTAGGATGATTTTTATGAGGATTTGGTGTTTAGTTTGTTTCACACCCAAAAAAAGAAGACGCTCGCTAGAGCCGTTAGTTTGGAATTTATATTTGTATTAGTAGTATCCGTTTTTAACTTTATTATAATATATAAATTTGTATTCATATATTATTTACAACTTTACTAAATCATTAAAATAAATATAGAACAAATTTATAAATTAATATAATTATATATTCTGAATAAATACACTTGTTTCATAATTCAAAATGTCATTAGCTACGGTAAATAAAAAGCTTTTGCTTTTTGGTTTAATTACCAAAATATGCCATTAGGGGTGTGCACGGTTCGGTTCGGTTTTTGGGTAAAATCAAAACCGAAACCGAAATGTCGGTTTTCGGGTTTTAAAAACCGTTCGGTTTCGGTTTTTTCGGTTTCGGTTTTTCGGTTTTTACGTCGGTTCGGTTCGGTTTTTCGGTTATTTCGGTTTTTGAAACAAAATTATGCAAGATTCAAAAAATAAAAAGTATAATTTATATTATAACAATATTTTTACATGTTTATATTTAAGTTATTATAGTTAAACTCTTTAATTAATATTGTTTATATAAACCTAACCTTCTAATCTATTTTTATGTTTCTTCAAAGTTTTTATTAAATTTAATTTTTATATTAAATTTTGTTATATCTTATAGGTAATAATAAATCATTTCAGTTATAATGTTTTTATTATAAACACTTAACATTCAAGAATAACATTAACATTTTCTACTAGTATTGGGTTAAACACTTAAAGAATTTAAACTTAAACATAAAAATATATGGATTGTAACTTATCGGTTCGGTTCGGTTTTTTCGGTTATTAAAAAAGTTTATCCGAAAACCGAACCGAAATTTTCGGTTATTAAAAATTCAAAAACCGAACCGTCGGTTTTTGTTTCGGTTCGGTTATTTCGGTTATTCGGTTACGGTTCGGTTATTTCGGTTTTCTTGCTCACCATTATATGCCATTATAATAGATTTTTCATTTACACCCTGTAATTTTTAATAAGTTTATCATACAGCCTCTATACATTAGTAATAACATGTTTAGGCCCTTAATCTTAATAATTGTTTTTCATTTTCAACTCTTACATTTTAATACATTCATTATTTGACCCTCAACTTTAGTTTTTCTCTTTACTTGTTCCCTTTATATTTTATTGTAATTACTATTTAGACCCTAAACTTTTAGTTTTTTTTCCTTGTACTTATTTAGTGTTGTTTTTTTTTAGTTTGTTCTGAAGGTAAAGTCTTTCTAACTTTCATATATACCGTCGTAAGTAGGTTATTTTAATCACGTTTCGAACCTTTCGCAAGTATTCTTTTTTTGTGGTTATAACGAATGAACCTTTTGCGATATTCGAATATATCGTCGTGCAGTGGCGGAGGTATAGGATAAGGAGAGGTATCATGGGCTACGGCTAAACCCGTATTCATGGTGTAATTTTTAATTTATTTTTTGATTTTATATAAAGGATATCCTTGAACAAATACGGGATTACTCTAAAATAAAATACTTTAGTTTATTAAATTTAGAAACTTTTATAAGTCGAAACCTTTTAGACCATCAAACTTGTATACAACATATCACGGTTCTTAGCCATTGGGCCACATGTTGTCTTCCGTTTGAGCCACATGGTGGTGTAAAGATTGGTTTTGTTGGTTAACTTAAAAAGCAATAAAAACCATTAGTGGGTGGAATGTAATTTTCATTTACAGATTTACTCTTGAATCTTTAATACTCTTTTATTTATATTTATTTAATCTAATCCACTTCTTTGGACCTGTTAAACCTAAAAATCATTTTTATCTGGTGTGTTGATGTTATTTTTTATGCCTCCATCATAATCCATCTATTGAAAATAAAAACTAATATATTACTATCTATTTTTTAATGCATCCATCATAATCCATCTTTTGAAAATAAAAACTAATGTTATATCCATCTTTCTTTGTTTTATCAAGTATAGATAAATCATAGATAGTTCTAAAAAATGGATAAAAAAAGTATGTGTTCACACCAGGTTGTAAAAGTCGTTAGACGCTCCCTACTCGGATTTGATAGTACTCGGAAAGTACTCAGCCTAGGAGGAGATTCATCGGGGAGTAATCGGCCTAGACTAACAGTACTCGAGCCTCGACAACCTACCTTGTAGCGAGTACTCGAGGAGTACACGGAGCCTAAACAGGACTTTTATAACCATGGTTTACACAACTGCCATAGTTTATACTATAAAAACGAATTAAGTTAATAATTAAATCAAGATAGAAAGTGGGGTTGGGATTAAACTTCATTAAGAATTTCTCGTATCAATATAAATTCGAGTTAGTCTACGTTTTACGTCGGGACGTGGTATAGGTTGGTGTCTGTCTTTGTCTGTGTTTTACGTTGGTTCATAATTTCAATATATTTGTCTCATACAACTTTATCTCATGTATAAGATTATGATTTTGTGTTCGTGGTCACATAATTGATAATACTAATGTTTTTCTCCAATACTAAGCATATAAATATTGCTAGAACTTATCGAGGAATCGTAAGAATGTTTATCGTCTATGCATCTTGGGTGAAGTTGATTCGTTTCTCAAAAAGTATGTTCCACCTTATGTATTTATTTCAAAGCCTTGCATGCCTTAACTAAACTTATATTTTCTCTTTTGTTTTAAACGACTATTTTGATTTGTACGGATTCATAAACTAATGGAATTGAGTATCGTGTTGTAAAACTTTTGTCATTGCAGCATCGTGTGGGTTACCTATCAGTATATATAAATATATATACGTATATATATGTCACAACTCGATAGTGATGGCATGTTATAGCTATAAGTAATAAAACAATTTAATAAATGTTTATTTATTTAGTAAAAAAACAATTTAACAAATGTTATTTTTTATTTTTGAACTACTTTAAACCACAAATTCGGGAAAACAAAATAAAGAAAAAAGAAAAATTAAAACCCAACGAAATGCCGACGTAAAATCGTTGAACCACGCAAGCTCGTTGTGCTGTGTTAATGCGAAAAAATTATACCAAACATAAAATGTGGAAAATAATAACTAAATTTATCTAGGACCCGCGCGTTACGAAGAACCTGTCAAATGTGGAAAAATAGACGCTTGCGACGCACTTGTCAAACGAGAAAAATTAGAGAATAAACGTTCAAACTCACCGCATGTTATGACGTGTTAACTCGCAAACAAAACGTAAAACGAAAAAAATTACGAAAGATGAAAGGTACGTGGAACTAAATTTGAAAATAAAAAAAATGTTGGGGTAAAATTGCAAAGATAAAAAGTTTTGAGGTAAAAGTAAAAAAATGAAAGAGGTTAAAATGGAAAAGATAAAAAAGTTTTAAAATAGAAGTGAAAAATCATCTAAAAATCCCTCTATGTATATGGTACAACACCGTTAAACCAAAAATGTCCTAATTTATAGTATCAAGATTAAAGATTTAATTTGCCACTTTTACTCCTATATTAGAAGCTTTATCTTTTTTTTTCCGTATCCTTTTCTTTTGTTTTGGACCTGTGATTGTAGTTTCTAGACCAAATATCACTCCAACCATTGCATACAATCTGAACTTTACAATGGCTATTGTTGTTTTCATTAATGACTTTTTTTTTTTTTGAACAACAAAAAAATAATCTTATTCATCACCAAAAAAATTTGATACAAAATATATGGTTAGTAAGCAACTAAGCCAACCATCCACTACTTTACAATACAGAAAACATCACCAAAAAACTTTACAATGGCTATTGTTGTGTTCATTAATGACCTTTTTAACAACAAAAAAGATAATCTCATTCATCACCAAAAAAGTTTGATACAAAATACATGGTTAGTAAGCAACTAAGCTAACCATCCACGTACTACGTTACAATAAAGAAAACATCACTAAACAACCGACAAACTTAGATTAAGAACAAAACATACGATCAACTTACCATATCGAACCACACCCATTTCTTCCATTCCATCTGACCCTGCTTCGCTCTCCCTTTTATCCATATAAAAGTTGTTGCTTGCATCTCACCGAAAATAGCATCTATATTGACTCCTTTTCCAGAAAAAATACATTCATTCCTTGATTTCCAAATCCCCCAACTTGTTGCCAAAATGATAAGTTGAACATAACGCCATCTCGACTCTTCCATTATCGCCTTCTTGTGATATTCCAATAATTATTTCATTGTAAAAGCAAAGATTTTGTTGAGTTCTACACCACATACTGACTTTGTACCATAGAACCGCCGACACGTAACATCCCGTGAATAGGTGGTCCTCGTCCTCATCTTGTTCGCCACATAATTTGCAAGTTGGATTTCCTGTTAGCGTGCCTCTTTTTTTTCAAACCTTTCATTGTAGCTAAATGATCTTGTACCCCTCGCGACCCAAAAATATTCACTTTCTTTGACGCCCACTTAACCCACTCGAAGGGGTAATATGGTGTCGCAAATATGTTTAGATAGGATCTAGTTGCCGTTACCGAGAATGTCCCGTCTTTAGCTGGAATCCAGGACCATTAATCCGAGCTAGTTCCCAAACTATCCGTCTGCATCATACTAGTTAGATTTTGGAGCTGGTTGATCTGAGTAACCGTGTGTGGTACGCTCCTCCGGTCCCAATTCACTAACCTTTCCTCCATCGTCACTCTTTTATTCTTCTCAAGTCCAAACAATTCCGGAAACAGATCCCTTAGCGGCTCATCCCCAACCCACCAGTCCAACCAATACCTCACATCCTTACCGTTACCATTGACACTTTTTATTATTTGACCAACATTTATATTATATTTATCTAGATACTTACCCATTTTAATGATATTATTCCAAATGTCCGAAATGCCCTACTTGACCGGTATATGATGAGGAATGCATATGTAAGTGTATAGCCATGATTGTTTTAGCCCATAGCGAATCCTTTTCATCTTTGAGTCACCACCACTATTTAAGCAATAAACTTACATTCATAACCTTTAAGGAGCCCAAACCCAATCCCCTTTTTATCTAATGGGCCCACCTGTTAAGGTATCCTGTATCTTTGCTTGTACTTTGTTAAGCGTGTATAAACGATATTTGTTTTGGTTATGTTTTTGTTATTTAGATGTAAATTGACCAAGTCAAACATCTTCCTGTTTGACTTGGCAACAAAGTGATCATTGTTAACATATGTAAACACATGAAGGTGGCCTTCATGTCACTCATATGACATGGAGCATCTATTGTACAAACACGAAATAACACGAAGGCCGAAGGCTAGTTTCGTGTATGTGTGGCCTTCGTGTCTAACATGACACAAAGGAGGGCCTCCATGTATCTTGGAGTGTGTTTCGTGTGGCATCTTTATGCCTTCGTGTGTCTCCTGCTATATTGCCTATAAATACAGCAGGATGGATTTCATTATGTAAGAGTGTATTTTGACAGAGTTTGGAGCTTATTTTGGATATTATATGTTGTCACTCTGTCAAAATCAATTGAGAAACTTTTGAGTGATTTGTTCTTCTTAATTGATGGTGCTCTTGCTTGGTTGTGTGTAAATCAGGGATTTCGCATCTGTGTTTATGCATTAGATAATTTGAAATCACCTTGTTCTAAGATCCTTTCAGGGACCTACACCACCACCTTTCCCAACATACCCAAGCTGTTTTTTTATTTTTCAACATTAAACCCCCTCGCGACCCAAAAAATATTCACTTTCTTTGACGCCCCTTAACCCACTCGAAGGGGTAATATGGTGTCGCAAATATGTTTAGATAGGATCTAGTTGCCGTTACCGAGAATGTCCCGTCTTTAGCTGGAATCCAGGACCATTAATCCGAGCTAGTTCCCAAACTATCCGTCTGCATCATACTAGTTAGATTTTGGAGCTGGTTGATCTGAGTAACCGTGTGTGGTACGCTCCTCCGGTCCCAATTCACTAACCTTTCCTCCATCGTCACTCTTTTATTCTTCTCAAGTCCAAACAATTCCGGAAACAGATCCCTTAGCGGCTCATCCCCAACCCACCAGTCCAACCAATACCTCACATCCTTACCGTTACCATTGACACTTTTTATTATTTGACCAACATTTATATTATATTTATCTAGATACTTACCCATTTTAATGATATTATTCCAAATGTCCGAAATGCCCTACTTGACCGGTATATGATGAGGAATGCATATGTAAGTGTATAGCCATGATTGTTTTAGCCCATAGCAAATCCTTTTCATCTTTGAGCCACCACCACTATTTAAGCAATAAACTTACATTCATAACCTTTAAGGAGCCCAAACCCAATCCCCTTTTTTTCTAATGGGCCCACCTGTTAAGGTATCCTGTATCTTTGCTTGTACTTTGTCAAACGTGTATAAACGATATTTGTTTTGGTTATGTTTTTGTTATTTAGATGTAAATTGACCAAGTCAAACATCTTCCTGTTTGACTTGGCAACAAAGTGATCATTGTTAACATATGTAAACACATGAAGGTGGCCTTCATGTCACTCATATGACATGGAGCATCTATTGTACAAACACGAAATAACACGAAGGCCGAAGGCTAGTTTCGTGTATGTGTGGCCTTCGTGTCTAACATGACACGAAGGAGGGCCTCCATGTATCTTGGAGTGTGTTTCGTGTGGCATCTTTATGCCTTCGTGTGTCTCCTGCTATATTGCCTATAAATACAGCAGGATGGATTTCATTATGTAAGAGTGTATTTTGACAGAGTTTGGAGCTTATTTTGGATATTATATGTTGTCACTCTGTCAAAATCAATTGAGAAACTTTTGAGTGATTTGTTCTTCTTAATTGATGGTGCTCTTGCTTGGTTGTGTGTAAATCAGGGATTTCGCATCTGTGTTTATGCATTAGATAATTTGAAATCACCTTGTTCTAAGATCCTTTCAGGGACCTACACCACCACCTTTCCCAACATACCCAAGCTGTTTTTTTTATTTTTCAACATTAAACCCCCTCGCGACCCAAAAAATATTCACTTTCTTTGACGCCCACTTAACCCACTCGAAGGGGTAATATGGTGTCGCAAATATGTTTAGATAGGATCTAGTTGCCGTTACCGAGAATGTCCCGTCTTTAGCTGGAATCCAGGACCATTAATCCGAGCTAGTTCCCAAACTATCCGTCTGCATCATACTAGTTAGATTTTGGAGCTGGTTGATCTGAGTAACCGTGTGTGGTACGCTCCTCCGGTCCCAATTCACTAACCTTTCCTCCATCGTCACTCTTTTATTCTTCTCAAGTCCAAACAATTCCGGAAACAGATCCCTTAGCGGCTCATCCCCAACCCACCAGTCCAACCAATACCTCACATCCTTACCGTTACCATTGACACTTTTTATTATTTGACCAACATTTATATTATATTTATCTAGATACTTACCCATTTTAATGATATTATTCCAAATGTCCGAAATGCCCTACTTGACCGGTATATGATGAGGAATGCATATGTAAGTGTATAGCCATGATTGTTTTAGCCCATAGCGAATCCTTTTCATCTTTGAGCCACCACCACTATTTAAGCAATAAACTTACATTCATAACCTTTAAGGAGCCCAAACCCAATCCCCTTTTTTTCTAATGGGCCCACCTGTTAAGGTATCCTGTATCTTTGCTTGTACTTTGTCAAGCGTGTATAAACGATATTTGTTTTGGTTATGTTTTTGTTATTTAGATGTAAATTGACCAAGTCAAACATCTTCCTGTTTGACTTGGCAACAAAGTGATCATTGTTAACATATGTAAACACATGAAGGTGGCCTTCATGTCACTCATATGACATGGAGCATCTATTGTACAAACACGAAATAACACGAAGGCCGAAGGCTAGTTTCGTGTATGTGTGGCCTTCGTGTCTAACATGACACAAAGGAGGGCCTCCATGTATCTTGGAGTGTGTTTCGTGTGGCATCTTTATGCCTTCGTGTGTCTCCTGCTATATTGCCTATAAATACAGCAGGATGGATTTCATTATGTAAGAGTGTATTTTGACAGAGTTTGGAGCTTATTTTGGATATTATATGTTGTCACTCTGTCAAAATCAATTGAGAAACTTTTGAGTGATTTGTTCTTCTTAATTGATGGTGCTCTTGCTTGGTTGTGTGTAAATCAGGGATTTCGCATCTGTGTTTATGCATTAGATAATTTGAAATCACCTTGTTCTAAGATCCTTTCAGGGACCTACACCACCACCTTTCCCAACATACCCAAGCTGTTTTTTTATTTTTCAACATTAAACCCCCTCGCGACCCAAAAAATATTCACTTTCTTTGACGCCCCTTAACCCACTCGAAGGGGTAATATGGTGTCGCAAATATGTTTAGATAGGATCTAGTTGCCGTTACCGAGAATGTCCCGTCTTTAGCTGGAATCCAGGACCATTAATCCGAGCTAGTTCCCAAACTATCCGTCTGCATCATACTAGTTAGATTTTGGAGCTGGTTGATCTGAGTAACCGTGTGTGGTACGCTCCTCCGGTCCCAATTCACTAACCTTTCCTCCATCGTCACTCTTTTATTCTTCTCAAGTCCAAACAATTCCGGAAACAGATCCCTTAGCGGCTCATCCCCAACCCACCAGTCCAACCAATACCTCACATCCTTACCGTTACCATTGACACTTTTTATTATTTGACCAACATTTATATTATATTTATCTAGATACTTACCCATTTTAATGATATTATTCCAAATGTCCGAAATGCCCTACTTGACCGGTATATGATGAGGAATGCATATGTAAGTGTATAGCCATGATTGTTTTAGCCCATAGCAAATCCTTTTCATCTTTGAGCCACCACCACTATTTAAGCAATAAACTTACATTCATAACCTTTAAGGAGCCCAAACCCAATCCCCTTTTTTTCTAATGGGCCCACCTGTTAAGGTATCCTGTATCTTTGCTTGTACTTTGTCAAACGTGTATAAACGATATTTGTTTTGGTTATGTTTTTGTTATTTAGATGTAAATTGACCAAGTCAAACATCTTCCTGTTTGACTTGGCAACAAAGTGATCATTGTTAACATATGTAAACACATGAAGGTGGCCTTCATGTCACTCATATGACATGGAGCATCTATTGTACAAACACGAAATAACACGAAGGCCGAAGGCTAGTTTCGTGTATGTGTGGCCTTCGTGTCTAACATGACACGAAGGAGGGCCTCCATGTATCTTGGAGTGTGTTTCGTGTGGCATCTTTATGCCTTCGTGTGTCTCCTGCTATATTGCCTATAAATACAGCAGGATGGATTTCATTATGTAAGAGTGTATTTTGACAGAGTTTGGAGCTTATTTTGGATATTATATGTTGTCACTCTGTCAAAATCAATTGAGAAACTTTTGAGTGATTTGTTCTTCTTAATTGATGGTGCTCTTGCTTGGTTGTGTGTAAATCAGGGATTTCGCATCTGTGTTTATGCATTAGATAATTTGAAATCACCTTGTTCTAAGATCCTTTCAGGGACCTACACCACCACCTTTCCCAACATACCCAAGCTGTTTTTTTTATTTTTCAACATTAAACCCCTCGCGACCCAAAAAATATTCACTTTCTTTGACGCCCACTTAACCCACTCGAAGGGGTAATATGGTGTCGCAAATATGTTTAGATAGGATCTAGTTGCCGTTACCGAGAATGTCCCGTCTTTAGCTGGAATCCAGGACCATTAATCCGAGCTAGTTCCCAAACTATCCGTCTGCATCATACTAGTTAGATTTTGGAGCTGGTTGATCTGAGTAACCGTGTGTGGTACGCTCCTCCGGTCCCAATTCACTAACCTTTCCTCCATCGTCACTCTTTTATTCTTCTCAAGTCCAAACAATTCCGGAAACAGATCCCTTAGCGGCTCATCCCCAACCCACCAGTCCAACCAATACCTCACATCCTTACCGTTACCATTGACACTTTTTATTATTTGACCAACATTTATATTATATTTATCTAGATACTTACCCATTTTAATGATATTATTCCAAATGTCCGAAATGCCCTACTTGACCGGTATATGATGAGGAATGCATATGTAAGTGTATAGCCATGATTGTTTTAGCCCATAGCGAATCCTTTTCATCTTTGAGCCACCACCACTATTTAAGCAATAAACTTACATTCATAACCTTTAAGGAGCCCAAACCCAATCCCCTTTTTTTCTAATGGGCCCACCTGTTAAGGTATCCTGTATCTTTGCTTGTACTTTGTCAAACGTGTATAAACGATATTTGTTTTGGTTATGTTTTTGTTATTTAGATGTAAATTGACCAAGTCAAACATCTTCCTGTTTGACTTGGCAACAAAGTGATCATTGTTAACATATGTAAACACATGAAGGTGGCCTTCATGTCACTCATATGACATGGAGCATCTATTGTACAAACACGAAATAACACGAAGGCCGAAGGCTAGTTTCGTGTATGTGTGGCCTTCGTGTCTAACATGACACGAAGGAGGGCCTCCATGTATCTTGGAGTGTGTTTCGTGTGGCATCTTTATGCCTTCGTGTGTCTCCAGCTATATTGCCTATAAATACAGCAGGATGGATTTCATTATGTAAGAGTGTATTTTGACAGAGTTTGGAGCTTATTTTGGATATTATATGTTGTCACTCTGTCAAAATCAATTGAGAAACTTTTGAGTGATTTGTTCTTCTTAATTGATGGTGCTCTTGCTTGGTTGTGTGTAAATCAGGGATTTCGCATCTGTGTTTATGCATTAGATAATTTGAAATCACCTTGTTCTAAGATCCTTTCAGGGACCTACACCACCACCTTTCCCAACATACCCAAGCTGTTTTTTTATTTTTCAACATTAAACCCCCTCGCGACCCAAAAAATATTCACTTTCTTTGACGCCCCTTAACCCACTCGAAGGGGTAATATGGTGTCGCAAATATGTTTAGATAGGATCTAGTTGCCGTTACCGAGAATGTCCCGTCTTTAGCTGGAATCCAGGACCATTAATCCGAGCTAGTTCCCAAACTATCCGTCTGCATCATACTAGTTAGATTTTGGAGCTGGTTGATCTGAGTAACCGTGTGTGGTACGCTCCTCCGGTCCCAATTCACTAACCTTTCCTCCATCGTCACTCTTTTATTCTTCTCAAGTCCAAACAATTCCGGAAACAGATCCCTTAGCGGCTCATCCCCAACCCACCAGTCCAACCAATACCTCACATCCTTACCGTTACCATTGACACTTTTTATTATTTGACCAACATTTATATTATATTTATCTAGATACTTACCCATTTTAATGATATTATTCCAAATGTCCGAAATGCCCTACTTGACCGGTATATGATAAGGAATGCATATGTAAGTGTATAGCCATGATTGTTTTAGCCCATAGCAAATCCTTTTCATCTTTGAGCCACCACCACTATTTAAGCAATAAACTTACATTCATAACCTTTAAGGAGCCCAAACCCAATCCCCTTTTTTTCTAATGGGCCCACCTGTTAAGGTATCCTGTATCTTTGCTTGTACTTTGTCAAACGTGTATAAACGATATTTGTTTTGGTTATGTTTTTGTTATTTAGATGTAAATTGACCAAGTCAAACATCTTCCTGTTTGACTTGGCAACAAAGTGATCATTGTTAACATATGTAAACACATGAAGGTGGCCTTCATGTCACTCATATGACATGGAGCATCTATTGTACAAACACGAAATATCACGAAGGCCGAAGGCTAGTTTCGTGTATGTGTGGCCTTCGTGTCTAACATGACACGAAGGAGGGCCTCCATGTATCTTGGAGTGTGTTTCGTGTGGCATCTTTATGCCTTCGTGTGTCTCCTGCTATATTGCCTATAAATACAGCAGGATGGATTTCATTATGTAAGAGTGTATTTTGACAGAGTTTGGAGCTTATTTTGGATATTATATGTTGTCACTCTGTCAAAATCAATTGAGAAACTTTTGAGTGATTTGTTCTTCTTAATTGATGGTGCTCTTGCTTGGTTGTGTGTAAATCAGGGATTTCGCATCTGTGTTTATGCATTAGATAATTTGAAATCACCTTGTTCTAAGATCCTTTCAGGGACCTACACCACCACCTTTCCCAACATATCCAAGCTGTTTTTTTGTTTTTCAACATTAAACCCCCCCCCCCCTCGCAAAAAAGAAAAAAGAATCTTCTTCTAAGTGCTTCCAACGTATCCAAGACATATTGTGGGCTTTAAACAGAGAAACGAAATATAGAGGAAGACTGTCTAAATCATTAATGACTTTTTTCTAACATCCGCATTACACACTTGGTTAACCCAACCCTGTTAAACCGAAACCGAAACCTAAAAGTAATAATCAGGCAGTCAAAACTTTAATAAAAATTTACTACACATCAATTTTCAAAGAAAAATATAATCAGACAACATAGTTAGTTTTTTTTTTTTTTTTTTTTTGAACGGCAAATTTGGATCTCTGACAGACTACTGGAATATCATCGTGCCACCAACAGAACCATCCGATCATATCCATCTCCACTAGGCAATAAAGCCTATACACCAATTCAGGAGGAAACCCAATAAATCTGGGAAAAACCCTCCTTTTGTGAGAATCGAACCCATGACCTAATGGTCAGAAGCTTTATCCCACCTCAAGATACCACTAGGCTATAATGCTATGGTAGACAACGTTAGTACTGAAAATTGTAACCATATGTAGAACCTTTTAGAAAAATGAGACTTAAATTTAGGAATCTGTTATGTTTTGGTAAATCATAGTGCTCGAGATGAGAAACCAACTTCCAATCCTCTGATGCTTTAACTGGAGGGCCATGTTACGATTCTTTAGACCATGTGTAGTGGGGCGTTTTTTTTAAAAAATTTTCAAAAATAACGCCCGAAAACGCCCACCCCTCCATTACAGGGGGCGTTATTTTGTAAAATTTTTGAAAAATTTTTGTTCCAGCGTTTTCTTTAAAACGCCAAATGAAACTAACTTGCATGAGACCATGTGAGTGTTGACCAATGGGAAGAGACCATGTGGGATAGTTCAGCTTTTTAAAAAAGGTTTTTTTTTTTTTTTTTTTTTTTAATAATTGTAAGGGGCATTATGGGGCATTATACCCACTACACCACTTTTGCTATAATGCCCCCTTGCTGACTAGGACGCCACATGGCGCAAAACGCCCTATGGTGGGGGCATTATAACCTTCTACCACTACGCATGGTCTTAGTTTCATCTTTATTTTTGTTTCTTTTTCTGTTGCAGAGATTGGTATACTTTACTTTTACATTAATTTTTCTTTAAATTTATCAACAGGATAAATGAACTTAAAAATTACATAAATGTTGTAGTAAAAGAATACCTAACATAAAAATTACATAAATGCTGTAGTAAAAGGAACACCTAACATATTTATAGTATTGTTGAGTAGGCTTACATGCCAACGTATTAAATGTATATAAATTAAAATTTTCTGTCGGTACCCTCTCTCAGCTGGGAACCATTCGAGGAAACCAAAGTGAATTTTTAACTTGCGTGTGTTACACACTCGGTTAACCCAACTCGTTTAAATCAAAACCCGAAAATATTAATGAGGTAGTCAAACTTCATATAATAATTTACTACAAATCAATTTTCGAAGAAAAATATAATAAAACAAAATAGTCTTTTTTTTTTTTTTTTTTTGAATGGCTAACGTTACTCTCCCAAACCCCTATATTTACAAATAACTCACCCTTGCTTGGGATTGAACCCAAGCCCCCCCCCCCCCCCCCCTTAAGAGGCAAGAGCCTCTACCAAGTGTGCTAGCCCCACTTGGCAATAAAACAAAATAGTCAGTAGTTAAACTGTAACCATTCGAGATGTAGAATTATAAGAACGTGGGGTATGGTGGTGCGGGGGGTTGGGTTTGGGTTGGGGCATTTGCTGACACGTGTAAAGGGAGCCCTCCCACTGTCTGATTACGTGTCCGCGGGGTATGGCGGGGCGTGGGTTGGGCTTGGGTTGGGTGCACCGCGTGGCAGAATATTTAAAAAAAATACAAAAAATTTATAAAAAATCACATAACATTTATAAAAAAACCTACAACTTCATTAAAATTTTAAAAATTATATAATCCTAAAAATTACATAATTTCTAAAAATTACAAAATAAACAAACCTAAAGCGTTAAAAAATTTCAAAAAGGTCGATCTTGTTGAACGCTTTGTTTTCCTTGCCTCGAAACTCTATGTTCGTCACCGCCACCCGGTCCTCGTGGCTTAAGTCGCCACCGGGAACGGCTTCGTAGTAAGCCTTGAAACGCTCGAGCTTGGGCCGTTGCTTGCGCCATTTATGTTGGCACGCGTTGAGGTTGTGGCGGTCGTTACCGACGTTATGTCGGTAGGCTCCGAATGCTTCCACCCAATATTTTGTTTGGCCGGGTGGCCGGCCCGTCATACTGTCAACGACGCTTGTGACGAGAGCAATTTCTTCTTCATGGGTCCAGGATGCCATAGCGGTGTTGGGTTCGTGGGATGGGGGGGACCAGTGGGGTAGCGGGTTCAAGAGAAGTGGGTAGCCGGTGGGGTTTCGGTTCGTGGGATGGGGGGACCAGTGGGTTGGGGGTTACAAATATATAGAGGTTGTTGGGAGACCGGGGTGGCGGTTTGGTGGTATGGGGGGACCGTTTGAATTTTAAAATTCGAAATTTGAAATGGTCGCCTGACGTGGCGGGGTGAGCGAATGAGATTTAGCCAGCTCGCTTGGCCATACCGCCCCACGCCCGGCTTGAAAGCCAAGCCCCAAGGGCCACGCCCTAACCCAAGTCCACCCGGGATGATGACTTGGATGTTTTACCCTAACCCAAGCCCCATACCCATGGCCTAAGATGTGAAAGGTTTTAAGAAAATGTGAATATGTGATTTTATGGTAAATCATAGTGCGCGAGACGAGAGACCTACTTCGAATGCTCTAATGCTTTAATTCGAGGGCCATGTAATGACTTAGTTTCATCTTTAATTTTCTTTCATTTTATATTACAGATGTTGGTCTACTTATTTATTTAATTCGAGGGCCATGTAATGACTTAGTTTCATCTTTATTTTTCTTTCATTTTATATTACAGATGTTGGTCTACTTATTTATTTTTTATTTTTAAAATTCTTCAACAAGATAAATGAACTATAGAATTATAAAAAATGTTGTAGTAAAAGGAACACCCAACATATTTATAGTATTTTGTTGAGTGGGCTTACGGAACACCCAACATATAAATGTCTTGCATTTCCCTTTCTCAGCTGCGTGTGTTACACACTTGGTTAACCCAACTCGATTAAACCGAAACCTGAAAATAATAATTAGGTAGTCAAACGTCAAAAACATTTTACTACAAATCAATTTCTAAAGAAAAATATAATAAGAAGAAATAGTCAGTAGTTAAGATTATGGGCATGTTTGGCTAAACTTATTATAGTTAAAAAGGACTTTTGGAAAAAGACTTTTGAAAAAGGACTTTTGGGAAAAAAACTTTTTGAAAAGGAGTTTTTAAAAAAAGTTTTGGATTAGTTTATTGATGTAAAATGACTAAAATGGGCATTTTTTTAGATATAAGGGGGTAAAGAGGGGGTATAATGGTAATTTGTAGTTTGAAAAGTTAAAAGCTGGCCAAAAAGTCACAATATTGTGACTTCTTGAAACCTCTTTTTTCTTCTTTGCAAAAAGTCATTTGTAAAAGGACTTTTGGCTTAGCCAAACACAAAAACAACTTATTGGCTTTTTGATAAGTCAATAAGCCAATAAGTTGTTTTGAAAAGCTTAGCCAAACATGCCCTATAACCATTTGAGATGAAGAATAAGATGTTTTGATGGTTTAGAGAAAATAAGACTTAAATTAGGAAAATGTCATAGTACCCGGGACGAGAAACCTACTTCGAATGCTGTAGTGCTTAAATTTGTTAACCCAAAAATATTTGATAAATTACTTTTAACCCAAAACTATATGATTTTTTTACTTTTAACCCAAAACATACATCTTTTGTAGTTTAACCTCACAAGGTTTTTACCTTCAACTTTGGTCCCCTATACTTTTCATCTTTCGCAAATTTTTCGTTTTACGCTTTGTTCTAAATTTTCCGAGTTAATACAGTGCAATGTGCGTGTGTGGCCCAACGTTTTTATGTTTCTTCTAAATTTCGTGAGTTAACACGACGCAATGTGTGTGTGTAGTTCAACGTTTTTTTGTCATCTAAATTTTCTCATTTGACAGGTTCGTCATAACCTGCGGGTCCTAGATCGACTTAGTTGTAATTTTCTATGTTTTACGCTTTGGTCTAATTTCTTCGCATTAACACGCCGCAACTTTAGTGTTGGTGGTTGCTGATGGTGATGTTGCATTGGTGCTATTTGATATGGTTTTACGCCCCCGCCGCAACACGAAGGTGCTTAATACTAGTTAAAAATAATTTGCAAATACACGTCGTTCCAAATGTTTCTTCTATCTTTGAAATGATCCCACATTTTACATACTAAATTTAAGTACAGAGAGTTATTTTTCGAAATTTCTAACCATATGTTAAATTCTAATGGTCTATGTGGTTTAGCTAAATTGCTATTACGAAGCCGAATAATATACGAGTCTTCAATACTAGGTAATTAAAATTGAATACAATCCAAAGTCAAACCATCTCCCAAACCCACCCCTAGTCCCATGCAACTTCTCACCTTCAAATCTCGATAACCTTTAAACTTAAAAAAAAAAAAAAAGAAAGAAAGAAAATGAAATCCAAGCAGCATGCCCCACCCATCTCCTTCTCAACACATGTACAACAAGAAATACATTGTTCAAGAACGAAATCTTGACTTATATTTTTTTGAAAACGGATATTGTGTCACTGTCTTACCAAATATCGAAACCAATTGAACAACATATGTATCGGTACCAATATTTATTCTTATTGTTTATACTTTCGATAAACTGACACCGTGTCGCTACCATGCTATACCGAACTAAATTGAACAACATTAGTATCGGTATGAATGCATTTTTATGGTCTCCTGTTGTATCTTAAAAGCTATATGAAAAAATAAATATGTTTAAAATCAATTAAATTAATAAAACTTTAAAATAATGAAATTAGAAAAAAGAAAATATTGAAAAAAATCTTAAAGTAGCGTTCATCGTCACTTTCTCTCTCTCTCTCTCTCTCTCTATATATATATATATAGGGTAGGGATAGTGTACGTTAATTTAGAAATGTGAGAAGTGTATTATAAAACTATATAACACCATATAAACACCGTATAACACTATGTAACACCATATAACACTATGTAACACTACATAAGATTATATAACAAATATAACACTATACATCTATCATAGACATGCTATCAGACAAAATATAGTGTTATATTTGTTATATAATGGTATATAGTGTTACATATTGTTATATGGTGTTATATGGTGTTACATAGTGTTATACAATGTTTATATGGTGTTATATAATGTTATATATAGTGTTATAATACACTTCTCACACTTCACACTTCTGGATTAATGTACAGGATCCTCTACTTATATATATATATATATATATATATATATATATATATATATATATATATATATATATGATTCGGTTCAAATGAAAACCACCACGAGTTGTGAGAACCGTGAAAACTTTTTGATTCCGCGCAAGTTGGGCCAAACTTGTTTTGTACAAACGTAGATGAAAACATTATAAACACATTTGTAAAACAAGTTAAAAAAATTTGTTAAGCAGTTAGTTTAGTTTTGACTGATGCAAGTTTTTTTACGCGTGGTGTACTAAGAAAGTTAATTTGTGTTTGCAGATGGTACACATTGGTGCACCAGGATGGTTCTATACTAAAAACATTTAATTATCTAAAAGAGAATGGGATTGAGGGATTTGTTAACTTATGGCCTAGACCTACTGCTATTGCGTGGAAGATTATTACGTGTTATGCGCTTTTTGAAGCTGTAGTTCAGCTCTGGCTACCTGGGAAAAGAGTCGAGGGCCCGATATCTCCTACAGGCAATAAGCCTCTATATAAGGTACCAAACAAACAATTTTGTACACTATAATATGGATTAGAGTTAATAGCCAAAATGGTCCCTGAGGTTTGCTCACTTTTGCCACTTTAGTCAAAAATTCAAAATTTTTAAATCTAGGTCCCTGAGGTTTGCATTTTGTTGCCATTTTAGTCCAAATTTTAAAAACCCCCTTTTTTGACTTTTGCAACCAGCCTACTTGTCCTTTTGCGCAGGGGTATTCTGGGTTCTTGATCTGAGTTTGTTATAATAACTCATAAAAATGACCAAAATACCCCTGCACAAAAGGACAAAATAGGCTGGTTGCAACAGTCAAAAAAGAGAGTTTTTGAAATTTGGACTAAAATGGCAACAAAATGCAAACCTCAGGGACCCAGATTTAAAAATTTTGGATTTTGGACTAAAGTGGCAAAAGTGAGCAAACCTCAAGGACCATTTTGGCTATTAACTCTATGGATTATTAGCATTACCTTTGACCTCCACCCGTGTTAATGTAATAAAGCATGTTTTTATTTAATATATCTAGAGGTCTTAAGTTTGTTATTTAATTTCCTTGGTAATCGGTCAAACAAGTAAAATCTGAAACTTATGCTAAAAATAAAAAGGATTAAAAGCCGCCTAGCGTGTTCAAATGTATACATTATTAATCACACTGACACTTCTTTTGGATTCTATTCATTCAACAGATCGAGAAGTTGCTATCATGATACTCATGGCTTATCTTTTTTACATGCTAGCTGAGGTACGTCTTTCTCTTTGCTTATCTTGCAAGCTTCTTTTTTCTATATTAGGAGCAATTTCGATCCATTTACTTATAAATGGGTTAATTTTGCTCGACCCGGCCCGTTTCAACCTACCCCGCACAAATTTAACTTCAATCGTCAGATAAAAAACTACAATATATATATATAATTTAACTTTTGTTATGAATGTTCCAATGTGTTTTTAAAAAGGTTTTGTTTTTTATATAAAGTTTCGAGTGTTAATGACGACTCTCATAACTCATATATCGTTTATATACTATGTTAAAGAACAAAGTGAATGTGTATGTGTTTTTTAAAAGGTTTTTCTTTTTTATAGAAAGCCTCGAGTGTTATTGACGACTCTCACACATGTTCTGGTGACACTACAAAAGTCCATACAGAGTTCATGATCAAAAAAGCCATGGCCAATTATACTTTGCTTGCAAGGGTGGACCAGTAAGTATTTCTGACTCTATTTATTTTAAATCTTTAAAAAAAATAAAAAACTCATTTTATAGTTTGTATAGAGAGGATAAAGATATAATCTTTATAAGTTATAATTGTTTTTTTTTTTTGTGATGAATGAAATGCAGGGTGGTTCAGAGGTTGGAATAGAAACTTTGGTGAGGTGGGGCCATTGGATCAAAACCCAAGAAACTTCACATAGCTTAGAAAGACAGATCTTTTATTTGTGCTATGAAATTAGTAGCAAATTTACAAAATTTATAATTTATGAATGAATATAAAGTACTAAACTTTTTAATAATTTTTTGGGAAATTAGGATAATCTAGTTGGGACAGGATACAGTTTTGTAGAGGATGAAAGTTATTGGTGAAAACTGATGAAGAAGCTGCTGGGGATTTAACTACATTAGGCCACACGGGGTGGCATCGTTATGGGCCGTGATACAATAGTATCACTCGTGGAACACCGTCCCGCCTAATTCCATCACTAGTGATGGAGTATAACGAGTTATATGTATAACGCGTTGAAAAACATTGGTGATGAATGTGTATCTTGTACATTGTGCATTAATACTTGTACATTGGAATCCCATCACTAGTGATACCACCCCCTACATTTCTATCACTAGTGATAGAATATTGGGTAATGACATGGCATGATTTGATTAGATAGTGGGGGAGTGATAGAAACTATCACTAGTGAACCACCCCTCCTCCCCTTATTGATTAAATTATTTAACAGAAATAAGGGGAGGAGGGGTGGTTCACTAGTGATAGTTTCTATCACTCCCACTATCCAATCAAATCATGTCATGTCATCACCCAATATTCTATCACTAGTGATAGAAATGTAGGGGGGTGGTATCACTAGTGATGGGATTCCAATGTACAAGTATTAATGCACAATGTACAAGATACACATTCATCACCAAAGTTTTTCAACGCGTTATACATATAACTCGTTATACTCCAACACTAGTGATGGAATTAGGCGGGGCGGTGTTCCACGAGTGATACTATTGTATCACGGCCCATAACGATGCCACCCCGTGTGGTCTAAGAGCCTACAAAGAGTCCTCTTTATATTGTGGCAGAATCTTATGGCGGGAAGTATGTTGTCACACTTGGATAATTAGCTATAAAAGAGATTAAAGCTCAAACTAGGAGGTTTAGATTTTCCTAGATCTTGAAATATAAACAAGTAAATTTTAAAACTTTAAATTTGACATAAATTTTGAATAAAGATTTCAGCAAAAAGGCCAAATGACATTGCTCGCCAAATCGGATTAGCTTCTTTTGATACACAAAGGTATATTGTTAGTTAGTTCCCAGTCACCTATTTCCTTTGCTCGATAGCGTGGATTATAGATTTCAGCTGAGTCGAGGTAATTAAGTTCTCATTACTATTTTTTAATCTGTTTGTAGTATGTATTAGTAGTTGCTTTTAGTGTTAGTTAAATGGTAAAACTTATTTGGATTCTTCTTATTTCAATTCCTATTATACTGATGTTATTATATAATAATTGGAGTCGTCTCTTATTTTGTTTTGTTTTCGTCAAAGAATTCTTCAATTTGGGTTAATCGCCGTTTATATTAGCGAAAAAGGGTGCGTTAGGGACGATATGGATCGCGGCGCATCTGGATAGGTAATATATTGTTTTCCTTAATTTTTATTTGGTGATTATCGTATGTTCCTATATGTAGTGGTTGTCTGATTTATATTTACATGCTGGTAACATGGTCATTCAATATAATTAGTGGCAGTTCAATGCTAGAAGATGCTAACATTAAGGATATGAAGGGTGGAAGGTTTGATCCGCCCCCTAGTCAAAGATAACAACAGTCCACCAACCCAGAAATCAAATTGATGTGCTGTCCGTTGAAACTAAAGCTCTTCTTGACCCGCTCAACGGTTTGTCTAAGTAAGAAGAAATTTTATAGTTAATCTGTTAACTAAATGGAATTTTCTGGGTACGAATTGACACCCATATTTAGTATAATGTACCCAAACATGTTTCAACATAATAAGTTGTTTTTCTTTCCGAATTGTGTTTTTAATGTTCAACTTCAGATTTTCATAATAAGTCTATGCGTACAGTTTGTTTATGATTAGTTTAAACGTAAATAGTTTTTTTTCAAAAAGTAAAAAACATATCATTTCCCAACACCGCGAAATTCGCGTGAATTAGCACTAGTATGTGAATATAAATTAGGGGTGTCCACGGTTCAATTCGGTTCGGTTTTTGGGCAAAACCTAAACCGAAACCGAAATGTCGGTTTTTGGTTTTTTAAAACCGTTTGGTTTCGGTTTTTTTTTGTTTTTATGTCAGTTCGGTTTGATTTTTCGGTTATTTCGGTTTTTTGGAACAAAATTATGTAAGATTCAAAAAAATAAAAAGTATAATTTAAAATATAAGAATGGTTCTTAGGGCATACGGTGTGGCAAGCGGGAAGAGGCGGCAAACTTGTTTGCCGATCGGCAAACACCGCCGCCAACGTTTTGGCGATGCGGCAAACCAAAGAAATCGGTGACCCTTTACCGACTCGGGAAACTTGATTGTTTGAATGTGGGGGCCACCCTAACGGTAATATTACCGTTTAAATAAAAAAAATATTTTTTCTTTAAAAAATTAAACTATAAATATCAAACTAAACCATTTAACCAAATACATTCAAATATATACTCAACCAAACCAAAAAATACCATCAATTCTTCCCAAAAATTTACCATACAAAATGGCGGATGAACTCCCATTATGGTTCCCACCCATGAGTAGCGACGATTCATCCGATAGTAGCATTCTTTTTTTTTTTTCAAAATCTCATCGAAGAAGCCGAACTTCAAGACACCGGCACATCTAACCGAAGGAGATATATTGAACGTCAACGTGAGGAGGGGCATGAGACACTCATGGCGGATTATTTTGTCGAAGACCCGAAGTACAACGAAGATATCTTTCGGCATAGGTTCCGTATGTCGAAACGTTTGTTTCTAAAAATTGTGGCCGATGTGGAAGAGAACGACCCGTGGTTTGTAGAGGCCCCCGATGCGCGAGGTAAGAAGGGCTTTACGCCCTTGCAAAAGGTGACATCGGCTATTAAACAGCTCGCAACTGGAAACACTCCAAACGAGAACGATGAGTACTTGCATATGGCCGAAAGAACTTCCCGCGAGTGCCTAGAATATTTTTGTGACACGGTTTGCAAAATATACGATCCAGAGTTCTTACGTAGACCGACAAGCCACGACATGGCACTTTTATACCAAGCTCATGAGGAAAAACATCACCTTCCAGGTATGTTCGGTAGCCTTGATTGCACCCATTTCGTTTGGCGTTTTTGTCCGACAGAGTATCGAGGCCAATATATGCGAGGAGATCATCGATACCCGACTGTTATGCTCAAAGCGGTTGCTTCTCAAGACTTATGGTTTTGGCATGCTTTTGCCGGTCCACCGGGTTCTCAAAACGATATCAATGTTCTACAACAATCTCCGTTATTTTTAACGGAACGAAATGGAACCGCGCCAAAATGTCCATTTTACGTTAACAACCATTTATACAAACGTGGTTATTTGCTCGTGGATGGAATCTACTCTTCGTGGTCCGTGTTTGTGAAGTCGATCCCTTACCCTCACGAAGTAAACGAAAAGAAATTCAAGAGGCAACATGAGGCGGCAAGAAAAGACGTCGAACGGGCTTTTGGTGTTTTGAAGGCGAAATGGGGTGTATTGAGTCGACCGATGCGAGCAAGATCCGTTAAAAAAATTAGGAATGTCGTGTACACGTGTATTATTTTACACAACATGATTTTGAAAGATGATGGAATTGCGATAGCACCGGTGCACATTCGGGATCCTCCGGTCGAGCCCGCTCTAGACGATACGGTGTTGGGCGAGTTGATGAATGAAGACACGCATTGGAGACTCAAACACGATCTCATAGATCATCTCGCAACTCAAGATTTACCCCATCTTTTGGTCGATTTCGACGAAGACTAGTTTATTGTTTTTTAATTTAGTGTAACTTTGATGTTTTTAATTTAATTTATGAAAGTTTATTGTTTTTTAATTTAATGTATATATTCTAAATTTATTAATATTAAATAAAATAGTGCACAAAAAAATAATAATAAAAGTTTACCACTTCAGCAAGTGTTTAAACCATTGCCAACACTTTTCAGCAAAGTTTAAACATTTTGTCTGATTGACATGGCGCGCTCTGATTGGTCGGTTTTTTAGTTTACCACTCTAAAGTGTTTAACCACTCCTTACACCCTTATATGTTTACATTTAAGATATAATAGTTAACCTCTTTAATTAATATTGCTTACATAAATCTAACTTTCTAATCTATTTTTATGTTTCTCCAAAGTTTTTATTAAGACATTTTTTATAATAATTTGAAGATTATTTAATTTTTATATTAATATTTGTTATTTCTTGTAGGTAATAAATAAATAAATCATTTCAATTATAAATAAACATATAACGTTTTTATTATAAAGACTTAACATTCAAGAATAAAATTCATAATATCTACTAGCATTGGGTTAAACACTTAAACAACTTAAACATAAAAATATATGTATTGTAACTTATCGGTTCGGTTCGGTTATTTAAAATCCGAAAACCGAACCATCGGTTTTTGTTTCGGTTCGGTTTTTTCGATTCGATTTTATCAGTTATTTCGGTTACGATTCGTTTATTTTAGTTTTCTGGCCACCCCTAATATAAATATACGTTTCTTATTTTAAAGCTTTTATTTTAATGGTGAATGGAAAAAAAAAAGAAAAAGAAGAAAGTTGGATATGATGTCTACTTTAAATTGATTTATAACTGGCACAATTATGATATATAATAATGATGCATATAGTTGAATACAATTATTACCTGAGAGTAAGCTAGGACTGATATCTAGTTCATGACTATTGAAGTTACAATTTTCCCCCTCTCATTCTGTAACTTAACAAAATATACCTAGAATGGCATGCATGTCCTTCCTGTCAAATCAAAAGCGTTGTCACATTTATGGCGAAATGTTATTTGAGAAGACCCTACGTATGCATTATTTTCTCGTACCTTCTCATTTATGGCGAAATGTACCCAGAATGACATGCATGTCTATAGGTGTACAAATAAACCGGTTTTAGAACTGAAACCGGGAAAAAAACCGAAACCGGTTTTTTAACCGGTTTTTTATAACCGGACCGGTTTTATAACCGAACCGCCGGTTTGTGACCGGTTACTAATCTTGATCTGAAAAACCGGTTAATAACCGAAACCGGTTTTTTGGTTTTAAAAAAACCGGTTAAAACCGGAAAAAATCAGTTTTTTTTTTTGGGAAAAACCGGTTAAAAACCGGTCCTAACCGGTTACATCGGTTATTGTTTTGGACTTGAAAACCGGTTAGTAACCGAAACCGGTTATAAAAAAACCGATTTTTGTTTTGAGTGAAAAAACCGGTTCGGTTAATAAACGAAACCGGTTTTTGAAAAAAACCGATTTGTACACCTCTATGCATGTCCTTCCTGTCAAATAAAACCGATCGGTACCGAATCGGTATCGGTACCGAAAGTACTGGTACCGAAAATCACCAAAAGTGGGTACCGGTACCGAATATACCTGGTACGGTACGATTCGGTACCGGTAATTTAGTGTAAAAACTGGTATATACCGGTACCGTCTCGCACCAGTACCAAACCGATACCGAAAATGTCAAAAGTCGATACCGAACTAGTACCGAAAATATATCCGGTTTGGTAAATTCGTTACCGATTCGGTACTGGTACTCGGTACCATTTGCTCATCCCTAGTTGTATCACATATAGGGGTGCAAACGAACCGAGCTACTCGCGAGCTACTCGAGCTCGACTCGAAAAAAAAGCTCGAACGAGCAGAACTTAAACAAGCTTGAGCTCGAGCCCGCGCCTAAAAACAAACTCGTTTAGTAAACGAGCCCGAGCCCGAACTTCGCTTATCGAGCTCGAGCTGGCTCGCGAGCCTAAATGAGCTTTCTGCTTATATATTTTTTATTAATATATTAAACATATATTTATATAATAATAATTACCATTTATATAAAAATAAAAAAAAACTAAATTATATGATTAATAATTATTATAATTAATATAAATTAATTAATAAATACTAAACGAGTCAAGCCCGAGCCGAGCTCGAGCTTGAAAAATTACCTTCGAGCCGAGCTCGAGCTTTAAAAGTAAAGCTCGAATCGATCCGAGCTCGAGCTCGAGCTTTCATATGTTAAACGAGCTCGAGCTCGAGTCTGGTCGAGCTCGGGCTCGGCTTGGCTCGTTTGCACCCTTAGTCACAGACATGTTATTTTAGAAAACCCTACGTATGCATTATATGGGCCTTTTTTTGCCCGAAAACCCCAAACAACACCCGAGTCTCGGCCCCCGTGGGCGTCTTCTTTGGACTTTTTTGAAAGGCGTTTTAAAAACAACGCTTGTGCACAGGCTCGAATTTCAAAAGTTTACGGTTGAGAAACAGTAACAACATTTAAAATTTATTTTTTTTAATTCAACATTTAACCCTATATAAATCCCACTTTTCATTCATTTTTATAAACCTTTCACCTATATTCTCCATTTTTTTAAAACTTCTCCACTTTTCACCCACAATCATGAATCCCTTCCGACCTCCATTCGGTGTGCCTTCAAGACCCGGTAACCCCAACGCATATCGGCCGAACACCACGCAACCCCAACTAGAAATGTCACCAGTTTCAAGAGGTCTTTGAACGCAATTGGGACCACAGGGAAAGCGGCCAAAACGACGCTAATGTTATACCAAGAGCGTTGGAAGAATACAATGCTAAGAAAGGCAGTTTCACTTATTTAAGACGTTGGGATCTTTTAAGAGGAAGTCCCAAATTGGCAAACGTACCGACGATGACGTCTAGCGTTAGACGTAAATCAAAGCGGTCCAAAACATCATCGTCGGTTGACCCGGACACACCAACCTCATATGCTCGTAACATCGATTTAAATATTAAATTAGACGACGGGGAAGGTTTGGAGTTGGAACGACCGCTGGGTAGAAGAAGTGCCAAACATAAGGGTAAAAAACAGAGTCCACTTCTTCTAATCACGAAATATTGAAGCAAGATTTCGAAGAGATGAATCGACGCCTTCAAGACATTCGAGATCTCGGTCATAGGCGTTTACAAACTATTGAGTAAAGAAACGACGAAAACAAAAAGTTTGTCGCGATACAAGTATCGAAACAAATGGAGAAAGATATCGAATTTTTGTCTAAACCCATCGACCATCTCCCAGGCGACGCGTTGATCCTAGCCCAAATGCGTCGGGAACAAATCCATCAAAAATACGGACTCTAGCTTAATAGTATTTTATTTATTTGTTTCGGTTTTTTTTTTGTATTTTTTTTTCTTATTTCCAGTTTTTTTTAAATGTAATGTTTTTTATTTAATGAAATTTTATTAGTTCTAACTAAAAAATTAATAATTGTGTAATGATTGAAGGACATTATTGGGCGTTATCACCACTACGCCCCTTTGTGAATAACGCCCCTTTGATGACTAGGATTACACGTAGCGAACAACACCCATGGGTGGACCATTATTTGTTGTCACCACTACACATGGTCGTACCCGAGAGTAAGCCAGGAGTGATATCTAGTTCATGACTATTGAAGTTACAATTTCCCCCCTCCCATTCTGCAACTCGACGAAATATACCCAGAATGGAATGCATGTCCTTCCTATCAAATGAAAAGTGTTGTCACATTTATGGCGAATTGTTATTTTAGAAGACCATGTGTATGCATTATTTTCTTGTACTTTCTCATTTATGGCGAAATGACATGCATGTCCTTCCTGTCAAATAAAACCGTTGTATGTAGGGATGAGCATGGTATCCGTTCGGTACCAAAAGTACCAGTACCCAAAATCCCCAAATGTGGGTGCCGGTACCGGTACCGAATATACCCGGTACGGTACCGGTACTGTCTCGGACCAGTACCGAATCGATACTGAAAATTTCAAAAGTTGGTACCGAATCTGTACCGAAAATATACCCAGTTCAGTAAATTCAGTACCGGTACTCGGTACTATTTGCTCATCCCTAGTTGTGTCACAGACATGTTATTTTAGAAAACCCTACGTTTGCATATTTTCTTGTACCTTCTCATTTATAACATGTAAGTCATCCTAGCAAGAACTTGTTTTTTAGTATATAAATAAAGGATCATGATATTCACACACACATTCTTATTTTCACACCTCTTGAAGCGTCGTCCTTTGCCTAAAGCGTGACGTTTAGGGTTCCTCTCCAGACAAAAGGTCATGTGAGCTGATGTGACTTTGATACGAGGTTTGATTCGGTACGACGTTATCAGTTGGGTCACGAGGAACCCTAAGCGCAACGCTTTGGCCAAAGTGCAGCGCTTTGACCCTAAATTCTTGGGCTTTAAGAAAGTAGACCATGCACTCAAAGGCCTTAAAGAGTTTCCAACAAAGGCGTATTTTGTTGTTTTAGTGGTGTTTCTTCAAATTACGATGTCGTGGTTTAGGAAGACGTTCTAGATTCTTACTATGGGACCGCTATTTCTGACTCGTACAAGAAACCGATCACGTCCAACATGAGGGAAGAGGAGGTTGTCTCTGGCATTCGTTATCATGACAATACGGTGCAGCTGTACTTGAATATCCCTGTGGAAGACTCGTATACACAACACGCCTATTCGAATTACGGATACAGAGGTGAACCATATCCTCAGGCTGAATACCCGTATAGTTAGCCGAACTATCCCAATCACAGTTACGGTGGTGAACAGATATATTTACAAAAAGGCTATCCCGACCATGGTTATGGTGGTGAGTAGAGTTATGTACAACAAGACTATCCCGACCATGGTTATGGTGGTGAGCAGAGCTTTGCATAACAAGACTATCCGGACCAGGGAGACAGTGGTGAGCAGGAGGATATGTTAGTCGACAAGGAAGACTCTTACCTAATTATAATTTCCTTTGATACAAACCAGACCTTTTCGTCACGTGATGAGTTAGTGGATTGGGTACAGAAGATGGGAAAGGACAATGGTTATGTCATTGTTATTAAAAGATCAAATAAAAGAGGAAATAATTTCAAGGTTTGGTTTCAATGCAGTCTTGGTGGGGAGTATAAAAGTGTAGGTATAGTGAGGAAAACAGGTAGCAAGAAAATAGGTTGCCCGTTCGAGTTGATAGGGTATACGGAATCAAAGGGAAGTGTTTGGAGGATAGAGGTGAAGAACCCGAGGCACAACCACACTCCTATTGAAAACTTAGAGGGTCACGCATATGCGAGAAGGCTTTCTTCGGAGTATAAAAGACTGACTGAGTAGCTCGCATACTAATACAAGGATCGAATCAACGCATATCAAAGGATAACTTACACACCCACGAACCTTAATGTTTTCCCAAATGTTCAAGAGGTAGGTTAAGTATGTATAATTCTAATCCAATTAAATCAGATATAATCCAAAAGTATGTTTGTGATTGTTATTGTTCAAAAGATGCGCTTCTATCATGTGTCATGCCAACCCGAATCTCACCCACAGGACCCGTACGGCCAAAATACGCCATAATACGACCAACAGAAACATAAGACGCTATAACAAATAATCTACGCACTAATATGGCACTTACAGAGAATCTACGCACTAATACACACTTACAGATTGTAAACGTCACGATACCGAATGTCACCGACACGACCCGTACGGCCAAAATACGCAATAGTACGGAAAAATAGTGACAATAAACGTCATAACATAACATTTAATGACAAAATACGTCAATTACTGATCCGGTAGGGCCTGTATATGTAACACCACAAAAATATTAAAATATACGGGTAAGTATACATTTTAAATATTAATTAAAGTAGAATAACTAGGGGTAAATAACCTAGTTAATAAATATAACAAAATGAGTGGTAAATCATTTATTGTAAAGTGGAACAAACTTGGGGACCAAAGCTGATTAAATGGAGACAAAATAAAATAAAATGAAAATTTCACACACACAAGACGTGTATGTGTGCGTGTACAGAGATAGAGAGATTGGCGTGAACTTGTGTTCATCAAGGTCTTCAAACAATTCCCTAATTCAGCTTAAATCTGAGGAATCTTGAGTGCATGTTTAGTGATTTTGAATGTTCTACATCATCTAATCACAAGGTATGCCAAGAATTGTAATTTGGTAAAATTATGAATATAGATGAAATTCTATGGTTGCAATTTATGTATGAGATTCTGAAAATTGGCTTAAGATTCGAGTTAAATATATTCTTAGGAACAAATCGCAAGTGAATTTGAAAATCAAATGCTATGATTTGGGGGTTAGGATGAATTACCCTAAGTATGCAAGAGGGTTATGGTTATGAATAGAACACATAAATCTAGATGATGCATTTGATATTATTTATTAAATTCTCGATGTTAGTTGAACATACTAGATATAATGGCTTGATAAGATGAGGATACATTAGGGGTGTGTATGGTTCGGTTTGGTTCGGTTATTAGCATTATCCGTAACCGTAACCGAAGTCATCGATTAATTGGTTCGGTTAATTCGGTTAATTTGTCAGTTTTTGGTTCGGTTCGGTTAATAACCAATTCAAACAAGGGCTGAATTTTTTGCTTAGAAATACATATAATGGAGGTATAAATACATGAAATAGATATATAAATACATGAAATGGATGTATAAAAAAAATGAAATGGATGTACAAATGCATGAATAGATGTTTAAATAAATGAAATAAAGGTATAAATAAATGAAATGAAGGCATAAATAAATGAAATAGAGATATTATTACATGAAATGAAAGTATAAAACATGAAATACATGAAATAGATGTAACATCCCAAAAGTGATAAATTATGCATAATTGTTAGAAATTTATTTAGTTAAAGAATGTGTTATGATATATGCTTAAGAATGGAAAATGCTTAGAAATAAATAAACACCTAATCTAGAGGGACTAACTTGACAAGATGGATGGAACTTGTGCTTAAATAAACAAAACTCAAAACACACACACTGTGTGCGTGTTTGAGATCGACCAGGCCAAAGGAAAAAGGGGTAAACCCTAAATTTCAAGAAAATCTCCAAATCAAAAAGGGAATTGAAGGTTTTTAGGATGCATGTATAAAGATTATCGATCTCCTAAGTGTTCTTCACTATCAAGTAAGTTAAATTTTATGATTTGGTGATGTTGGGTGAAGTGGGTGTTGATGAACTCGTGAATCTAAGTTAACTTAGGATGGATATGTGATAGAAACGTCTTATGAAACTTGAATTATGCTTAGATTTCTGATTGTTAGATATATTTATGAAAACCCATTTGTAGTGGTTCTTATGTAGGATGATGATGATGTATTTTATGTAAATTTGATGATGCTTGAGGTGTATCACAATGGATGTTATAGATTATTGATTTTGAATCTGAATTAAAATGAAAGTTATGTGAAGAATTAGTAAGAATCATGCTTTAAAAGCTTGTAAATAATATTTCATAAATGCGAAACCCGCCAAGTGTTCGATGAAATGCCTAAGAGAACAAATATGTGAAATTGTATGCAAGTTGCGGGTAACTATGTGTGAAAAGTGATAATGACATAATTGTTAGCGAACTAAGATGAAAAGTGTGATTTAAGTAGAGATCATATGGGACTTTGATTTGTTAGTATGATGTGTTAGAGGCGTGTGTTAGTAGCTTGTATTATATGCATAAGGTTATGGCACACCAAATACACTTAGTTGATTTTGTAGTTGGGTGATGTGGTTGTATGATATGTGGATTTTTCTAGCAAGCTAAAGTTGGGTTCAAGGGTAGCGTTAAAATTGGTCAATCCTAAATGATGTCGATAGTTGTGGGATTATGAGATGAAAAATATGGAAGGATTTGATTATGTTGAATGTGCATATATGATCTTGTGGTGGTATGTGTTTTACTAAGTAAGTTGGGAATGTATGTAATGCCCGTAACATAATCGACTATAATAATGTGGACATGTGAAGTTAGATTGATAAATCACAAGGTGGACAGTTGACTTTCTGAAAGTCAACTATGCATAATTAGTGTATTAAGCTTTTGTCACAAGAGTATACTAGAGAAATCATTAAATACATGCTATATCAATATGTGCTAAATGTAACAACATGAAGAATTATGCGGAATGAAAAGATGCGACTTCAAGCTTATATTTTGTGTTGATTGGAATTTGACAAATAATGTATAATGTTGGATATGAATGTAAAATGAATGCAATATTAGAATGTGTGTTATACTAATGAAATGGTAACCATGATGACATGAAAGTATAGGATCATATCAAGATGGGGGAGACATGGAAGGCTACGTAAAGGATATGAGGAAGCATACACGAGACGGGCACTCGAGGTAAGTGAATCTCGATTCACTTTTTTAGTAGGTTTAATAAATTTATAATACTTATGCTTATGAAACATCATGAAAGAACAGGTACTAATTAGAAGTAATAAACGAAGTAAGCCAAGGCTTACGCGGCCTGCGAGGGACCGTGCTGCAGGCAATTTGTTGAATTTGTGTTATTTTATACATTGGACTTGTTTAAATGGTGTCCAAGGTCTCAAAACTTATGTTAAGGATTGGTTTTGAATATAAGAGATGTTAAGGGTCGTCGGTTAGTGAAAGAATGGATTTGTTTTCGTGTTAGTGTAAGAAATTGTATAAGTAAATATGTTTAGGAATCTAGTAGGCACGTAGGTCGTTTTGTATATCGCCTATATTATGTTAAGTTGTGAATATGTCATTTTGGCATAAGCGTATGTGTATGAAGTGGTAAGCATGAGCTAGTGTATATAAATTCGTAAATGATTATTTGTGTGTAGGTAGGGACGTAGACATGTATGAAGGTACGTTTGCATATAGGTGTATGTGATAATAGGCGCGTAAGTGTGAATGCATGTGTGTATGAATATATGATGCTAAAGATATACGTATGAATGTTATCAAGGCGTCGTAGTACTTACGATTACTAATGATGTGCTTTGAGTTTGGAATGTAATGCAGGCATGAGATTGTCAGATTCATGAAGGAATGAAACCTGGTTTGGATAAAGAGTATTTAAGAAAGCGCTTGGACAATTCCACATTTACTTCATAGAATGCTTTAAGAATTTCTATTATATGGTTTAATGTTGTATGGTGTGTTAATGACTAATGGTTGGGTTGTACGTGGTGTCCACAGGTATCGCTCGAGTTTCCTCTACCACTAGCGAAGTGAAGCAGACATAGATCGAGTTGAGAGCAAGGATTGTACGGAAAAGAAAGGTCACATAGTTTGTTTTAAATTGGTCATGAAGCCTTGATATAATGTAACATTGTGAATCATCTCTAATGAAAGTATTACATTTTGTAATTGAGTTTTCATGTAATTAATATGACTTTTTAAGAACGAAATTTTTGGGCTCATATTTTCCGCTGTGTCATATTTAAGTTCTTACAAATTGATCTTACAGGGATTTGTTCATAATACGAACGGGTCAGCCCGAATTTTGTTAAATAATAGTATGATACTATTAGTTTTTCGGATTTAGAAATCTGGGCGTTACAATAGAGGTATAAAAGCTAGAAATATATATAAAAAATAAATGGTTCGGTTCGGTTCGGTTAATTTCAGTTAACCGATGGTAAAAAAAATATCCGTTAACCGACTTTTGGTTAATTCGGTTTCGGTTAATTTTGGTTCGATTTTGTCGGTTTTCGGATCGGTTTCGGTTAACGGTTCGGTTATTGCACACCCCTAGGATACATGGCTAATAGTTGAATCATAGACATGATAGAAGCGATGTAAGATTCATGCCCACAAGGTGTTTGATGTAATGTCTAAGTGAATATGAATTGTGGAAATTATGAAAGAATCATGATATGGATCTTGTAATTGAGATTTTGACAAGATACGTGTCATAATTTGTACTATGAGTTCTAAATGGTAAATCGAATTGAAATCTATTGGCAATTTGGGTGAAGCATCAAGTGGACAACCTGGGGCGGACGTGCGATTGAAAGGAAAGCTATAAGGTACATGGCTTTATGCTTGGTAGTATTTTGATTAATTATGTGTTATTTGCGTATGATTGAATAAAGGTGTGATACTCATATAGTTGGTTTGTTCAAAAGTGATGGATTTCACGCGAACAACCAAACGGGTCAAAATAAAGAATGATGACGAGTTTGGTTTGTTCAAAAGTGGTGGATTTCACACGAACAACCAAACGAGTCAAAATAAAGAATGATGATGAGTTTGGTTTGTTTAAAAGTGATGGATTTCACATGAACAACCAAACGGATCAAAACGAAGTTATAACGCACATCAGAAACGAGTGCGTGGGTAAAGACTTGAGCACACATCTGGTTAATGGATTAAGTTAAGAAGACAAGTGTAGACCGGGTAACGGAAACGCAAATTATAAATCGATGAACCCGGGTAATGGGTCATATTTGAAAGATTTCGAATTCTTGAAGAGAATTCAGACTAATTGAGTTCTACTATTAAAAGGTTGAATGGGTTGAATGAGCGTAAACGCAAAGTTAATAGCTTGGGTAATGGGGTCGAATCATTAATAGTTCATTTCTTGCGAAAAGATGTGATTAATATGAGATCTAATTCTTAAACATGAAAACGGGTCAAATAATTAAACATATGAATTGTGAACCGATATCATAAAACGTAAACTTATAAATCCGGGTTATGGGATTACAAGTTAAGAATGTGGTTAAATGTTTTACGGACACGTAGAAACAAATTTCATGCAGAACGGATGAGTATTCAGGAATATACAAAGTTTTAAGTAAAAATGGCAAAATAAGAAGATTCTGCAGCATTGCCCAGCCGTAGGCTACGGCAGCCGTCTTCAGCCTGACGTTGTTGATATGTGCCGTAAGCTACGACAGACCAGCCATAGCTTACGCGGGTCTTCTCACATAACTTTTATTTTGTTGATTTTGGATACTTGAGTTATCAAACGACGTTTTAAGCATTATATAACTAACGTTTAAGATGATATTTGATATATATATGTGATTGCTATGATGGAACGGATAGAGGTCAAGCTTAATGAAGAACCGAACACAACCAAACGCCACACTTCCGCATTTTGTTCTTTCGGATCATTAAATCAAACTATGTTAAAATGTTGAAACACTTACGAAGTTTTGTGAAACTCGAAGGTTTTTATGGACGTGTATATTGAGCATCTGTAATTAAATGCAAAATTTTATAAAAGTTTATATAAGTAAGATTGGGTCTTACAGTATACATACAACACGACACGTTGAACTACAAGTGAAATCAAAACATAATCACACGAAATCATGGAATACGGCAACACACGTGATCGAACTTATCTGGAACAATAGACCACAAACTTCCTAAAATAACTTGTAATGACAAAATACGTCACGATACGACAAGTATAGGTGCGTTTTTTTTAATTAAAATCAATTTTTAAAAAATCAAAAACCACGATATGGCCAAAGCGCTGCGCTTTGGCCATCAAAATTTACATTTTTGACCCAAAACGCAGCGCTTTGGGTAAAAAATGTAAAATTTTACCCCTAAGCGCAACGCTTTTGCCAAAGCGCGGCGCTTAGGGCCTGCGTTTGACCCCAAAATGTTCCGGCTTTACTCATTTCATTTCAAACACAAAAACACACACTTAAAGGTGCGATCACACATAGTGGCCTTATTCAGGCTCGATTCAACACCATTTTCGACGAGACAAAAGCTATAAGGTAATATTTTCATTCTCCGACTATGTACATTCATTAATTTTCATGATTTATATATGTTTATTTGATCAATTGGTGGGGTGATTATCGCTGTGGGGGGTTTTAGAAAAACAGAAGGCCAAAGCGCAGAGTTTAGCCTAAAGCCCTGCACTTTGGCCCTTTTTGTAAATTATTTTCAAAATTCTTATAAATTGTTTTCAAAAATATTTTTTTTTAAAATGTTTATAAAATTGTTATAAAATTTGTTATTAAATTGTTTTTAAATTTGTATTTTTAACACCCAGATATGGACACAGATATGGATTTCGACATGGATATGGGTTTACATGAGGAGCAGGTCGCAGTTGATCCATTAGACGGTCACGCGTATCTGACATTCCCGTTGGCGTCAGATAGGCAAGAGAGGTGCACGGAGTTGTGCACCATGGAGATTAGGGGGACATGTGGAGATTGATAGGGAGCTTTTAAAGAGCATGGACGAGGTTGCGAGGGCGAGGGAGATAGTTGAGTTGGAGACTCTGACGTGATCGTGTCGTCCCGATCAGTCAAAAACCTAATTAACCTAGGTAGCTAGGGTAAGTCGGGTATCGTATCCACGAAGAGCATGTGGTCAGTATTTGTAACACCCCGTGTTTTCGAATGTCAAAGTCAAAGTCAAAGTCCAAGTCAACTTTGACTTTCTTTGACTATAATTAGTCTATTTTATGTTTTATTTGTTTATGTGGAGTAAGTGTTGTAATCAAGAAAGAATCGAGGTAATCGAATATTTGATCGACGCGAACCGACTTACGACTGTGAATAGCCGGAAGTATCAATGCGATAAAGTTAATCAATCAATAATCAAGCTAATCCAATCATTAATCAAACTCGACTCTCGAACTATGTGAATTTGGTGTTATATTACTTGTGTGTGTGCCTTATGTGTTACCTGTGCGTGCTTACTTTATGTTTTGTGTGGTATTCAATCGAATCAATCGAAACTCAAATCGAAACTCGAATCCCAAATCGAATGCAATCGAAATCGAATTACGACGAATGGTAACGTAAGGATAGGGTGAAATATAGATGATTGTATGTTAGATATAGTAGTTGGGACTGAAAGTAATTTGAATAGGAACTCTATCGTACTCGTATCGTCTTCAATCGAAATCGAAATATCAAAAATCGTCGCGCCGAACACTCGAACCAGGCTGTTGATCGATCAGGCTGCCAGCTGATCGAACAGCCCAGCCGATCGGATAGACTGTTCGATCGAGCAGGCTGTCCGATCGGGATGCCTGGCCGATCGGCCAACCCTTTCCTCTTTTGGAGCCTATAAATAGGGCTGTCATTGTCATCCTTTCCACTTTTGGAAACTCTCTGACCGGCCAGCTCGTGCTCCTCCTCTTTTCTCAGATTTCTTCCGATTCCGGTAAGTTTTTATCCTAAATCTTGTACTTTCTTGATCAAAACATGCTCCTACACCTTTCTATCTTTCAAATCTTGATTTCTAACCGTGAAATCACCAAGATCTAAGCATTCTTGGATGATGTTATCATGGTGTTCTTCAAGAACACCATGTTTTGGCTTCAATCCACCATGAATAGCTCGGATCTAACTGATTTCCACATAAACAAGCTAAGATCTATCAGAGAACTAAACAATTACATGATGTGAAGGATTAAAAGAAGGATTTCCAACTTTCTTTCAACTCTTTTACACCCAATGCCTTCAAACCGGTAGAAACGGGGCTTAAGTTAACTCACTAATCATTCTAATGGTTGTGTGGTTCAAGATTCGGATTCTATCCACGAGGTTCACCGACTTCGGGTTAAACGTTAAACTGCCGTTCCGAACCGTTCACTGGCCGGATTTGGGTGATTCCTGTCCGAGCAGGAGAAACAAGTAAGGACGAAGGTTCCCTGGTTAAGCTCGTTGTCAAAACTACCTCGATATAACGTCAAATAATCAAAACAGCCAAATGTTAGACGAACAGGCCGACCAGGTCAGGATGCTGGCCGAACGGTTAGGCTGTTCGAACGAACAGCCCAACCGATCGGACATGCCAGCCGATCGACCAGGCCAGCCGATCGGCTAGCATATGGCCCCACACTTTGACAATTTCATGAAGTATAGTATTGAACGAGATGATGTTCGATCGAACAGCCGTTTGTCAACATTACTCCTCGGATCATGAGATACTATGCTTCAACACTTAGTCGATTTTCAATTCGTTTGACGTATAGGAATGCCACCCAATCGAGCATGCTGTTCGATCGAGTATGCTGTTCGATCGAGTATGCTGTTCGATTAAGTGACATCCTGCTGAGGACTACTACTGAAGTTCCTAACCGATCGGTTAAGCCGGCCGATCGAACAGACCGTTCGATCGATCGACCTGAACGGTAAGAACACTTCAGTGTTCTCAAATACTACAACGAAAACTTCAAAAGTTCAAACCATCATACACAAACACATCCTACTCAAAGGAAGAAACAATCCACTCGAACAGTCCAGCCGATCGAGCCTACCGGCCGATCGAACAGACTGTCCGAACGAACTGTCTAGCCGAATGAACGACCCGTTCGATCGAACCTACTATTCGATCGACCAGGTTGTTCGACCCACTTACACTTGTTTCCATTCTACGTGTATTCATAGTTATGATATCGAACTGTTCAGGCTAACCCTACTCTCAAGCGCTCCCTTCAATCCATCAATCAACCGCTGTGAGTATACTCGATCCCTTTTTGCTTTAGCACTTTTGGGTGTTACATACGTTACTTATCAAAATCACTATCGAACACACTACTCAATTATTTGAACGCTAACCAATTCACATGTATTACGTGACTAAATGAATGACTGTTGATTGTGTTTACACGTGGAATGCTGTCTATCTGCCTTAACGACGTAGTACTATAGTTTGGACTCAGCACCCGTTCACACGGGGGTTGTTAAGGACAATTACTTGCATGGATTACGGTGGTAATCATGTATTGCGAACCGTCTCGGATGGTCAACCCGCAGTCATTGGTATCGATAGGTCCATGTCGATAATTAACATGCTTCGTTTTCCTCTGTGTACGTGCTGGTTATGCGTAAACTATTTTGAACTCTATATGCTATTATCAAACTTGTATGCTCACCTTTACATTATATGTATTGACTTTATTTTAACGTATGTGACAGGTGTTTAAGATGTTTGCTTGCTAGGAAAGCGAGGCTAGAATAAATCTCTAGAGGCCCCCAACAAATAGTTGTTTGTCAGGAAAAAGCAACTAGAGCATAGTTGTCTGTAGATCTTGTCAGGCTGGGTCTTTAGGAGCATTTGAACAATATTTATTTGTCTTATTTAAATCTGAGTTGTCGGAACAGAATATTTGACTAGTTGTTATCTGTAATAATTTGTTTGTTATTTGGGACACGGTATGGGACGTGTTATTTAAACTGAATAGTGATGATAATTGTTATGGAAACTTCTGGACAATCTGTTTCGCTCAGTGCCATGCCCCGATGATTCCGCCATCGGTTGGGGTGTGACGGTATTGCACGACCTGTTCGATTAGTTAGACTATTTACAAAAATGTACAAAGTAATTATGAAGCTTGCTAATTTTCTTTAAAATTGTGTTCGAAAGTGCGAAAAAACAATGTGATTCTAATTGGTTTGTAGAAAACGGTTTAATTATGTTATTTCGAATGACGAATATCAAAACGGTAATTAAAATGAAGTTATGAATTTAGAAAAGAATCACACCCGGGTTTGGATTAATAAGTATCTAGGGCTATCCACCATGAATGGTTTGATTATGTTATGAACACCAATGACTTCTTGAGTTTGTTAATTTGAAATCCTAATCTTAGACATCAACAATCGTCTATCATACGCAACCGGTGCAAGATAACCATCACAATAAGAGACAATAGTATGCTTTATTAATCAAGAACAAAAACCATTTCTCTAGCATAAATCACAACTTAATGGTAGAAATCATCTCTCAACGTCAATGTTGCAAGAAAACTTAACAATTTCGAGTTCAAAGCAATACCAACAAATGATTCACACAATTTCAATCAAAGATTAACAAATGTTTGTATCAAATCAAAATATGAAAAACAAACCCTAGAAACTCACAACCTTTCACCCGGGGATGATCTTGAAGAAATTAGCTACTCATGGTTGATGATTAATCTTCAAAACTTGATGGAATATGATAATGGATCAAATGGAACCTTCAAAAATATCTCCAAATCGCCTCTGGAAGTCCAGAATGGAGTCCCCGTAGCTAGATACTTGAAAATGGGTTTTAACTAAAGTTTTCCCCAAATTCACGCTGGGGACCAGCGTCCAGACGCTGGTCTGGGCGTCTGGGACGCCGGTCTCTGAAGTATTTGTCTGGTTTTCGCCGTTTAGCTCCGTTTTTCGCTCCCGTTCTTCCTAACTTCATTCCCAAGCTCCACTAAGCTTCCAAAATACACCTTAAATAGGTCAAGGCCTGCAAAATACAAACCATCTCAAAGTAGTGTATTCTAAAACTCAATTTCACACAAATCGGTAAAATTAAACACGTTAAGCTTTGGAAATTTACCAACCCATTAGACTCCGTTTGCGCCTTTGTTCCAGATTGTGACAGAAGACTCGTATCGTGAGATTATGGTCGAGTTTATATCGTCATTTATATACCGTCGCATCTGGACTATTATTTGGAGGACCCGGACCATCAGGTGCACACCAGGAGTTTGAGATGAGTCTGCGGGACTTTGCTGTCCATTCAGGTTTGTACACAAAGACCGAGCTTGATACAGATATTTACACACAGGGGGTTAGAGCCTTAGACATGCAGACCCTTATTAGTTTTTGGATGGCTATTGCAAGGGTTCCCTTTGGGAAATCCTCGCAAAAGGCCACTGCCATCTGAGACCCCCTTTACCGATACCTTCACCGCATCATTGGGTCATCGATCATGCCCCGGGACAAGGTCAACCTGGGTGACCTTTTCTGTATGTACCGCCTATTGCGGCGCCAACCGTGCGCGCTCACTGCGTGCCTGGCGAAATACTTTGCTGGTGCATATCATAGGCAGCAACGCGGTAGTCTCCACGGCGGGTCCTACGTTACCGTTATCGCGCGCTCACAAGGGATCGTGCCTAAGAGTGACCCGTTGTTGATCTCGGATATTCCATTGACTACATTAGGCCGAGCGTCAGTATCGAGCATGCGTTTGACGGGATTGGGCTGCGGTTTCGGACGTGCGATTACCAGATTTTTCAGCCCGAGGTGTTGCCGGAGGTGATCCCAGTTGTTATTGAGGTTAGGGACGGAGTACTAGCGCCTCCGGCTGTTCAAGCTGCGGCTCGGCATGCTCAGCTTGAGGCTCTGGGTCTGGCTTAACCTCAGGATCAGGCTCAGCCTTCGCCTCCGGCTAATCACGCCATTGACGACGAGAGCCCGCCACCGCCGTCGCCACCTCCGCACCCGCCGCAGTACCCACAACACGTCTATGCAGACCTGCCTCCTGTTGCACAAACGGTAGCTCAGGACTTCGATCGGCGCCTCCGACGTTCTGAGCGATACCAGATGTGGATCATAGAGACGCTCATGGAGCTCCGGGCTCACGCGGGATTGTCGCCCCATCCACTGCTACCGTCCCCACCATCAGAGGATTAGTAGCTTTAGTTTTTATTTTGTAATAGACATTCTGTTATTTTGTATGTACAAACAGATTTTATATATATTTATGCATTTGATCTTTTAATTACATGATGTTTGTTTGGATTGTTTGCGCTTATTTCACACGTCTCTTTCGCAACTTATTGTATGGTGTTTTAATTAAACATGTTCGCGTCATTTAACAAAATAAAATCGGTTAACATTTATAAAAACAATGGCATAAAGAAACGTATCTTATTAACGACTGTTATAAATTAACTATAACCGGTACACTCACGTTAAACGACCCTTATAAATCAACTGTAAATTATATATGTTTTATAAAAAATGAAACACAAATCTACAACTTTTCAACAAAAAACACAACCAAATACAACCAAAACCCCACTTTTTCCGCAAAAAAAAAAAAAAAAAAAACAGACGCACTTATGAGTTACGCTTTGGCCCAAGCGCAACTCTTAGGCACAAGGTCAACAGACAAGGTCTGATAGGTTTAGTCCTTGTCTGTTAACTTTCCACCTAAGTGCTGCGCTTTGGCTAAAGCACAACGTATAGGTGTGTGCAAAAAGCCAAATGGCGTGTATGAATAATCAAGGCCTAAATAAAGTGACACTCAAAACATTCCACATGGCATAATTTGATTAACTTCCCACAATTTAATTTAACATCTATGGTACGTAGTCAAGGAGTTCGGTTATTATATATAGAGTAAAATGCATGGATAGTCCTTGTGGTTTGTTGAAATTTCACCTTTAGTCCCCAAATTTTCAGAATTACACTCTTAGTCGCTGTGGTTTGACAAGTTGTTACTCGGATATAGGGCTGTAAACGAACTGAACGAACACGAACAAGGCTATGTTCGTGTTCGTTCGTTAACGAAACTTGGATGTTCGTGAACTGTTCGCGAACACATGACGGACAGAAGTTTGTGTTCGTGTTTGTGTTCGTTAAAGAATTTTGGTTGTTCGCGAACAGTTCATGAACACTAACCACGAACACAAACGGACACAAATGAACACTAATTTTGAAAATTAAAAATAGGCACCGTTAAAGCCACATGGGTTATTAGTTTTTACTAATTTTTTAATATAATTAGTGTACTGAAGTGTAGGAATTAGGAGGGAAAGTAAAAAAAGGTGGGAAAGGTAAACAAAAAGAGAGGGAAATAATACTTCTGGTGGAAAGAAAAAAATTAATAAAACATTAAAAACTTTTAGAAAAATAAACATAAAAAACCGAACACGAACGAACATATTACCGAACGTTCACGAACGCAGTCGAACGAACGAGACCTTTGTTCGTGTTCGTTCGTTAAGTTTATCGAACGAATTTTTTTGTTCGTGTTCGTTCGTTAAGCTTGTCGAACGAACATAAACGAACTTCCCGCTGAACGGTTCACAAACTGTTCGCTGAACGTTCGGTTCGTTTAGAGCCCTACTCGGATAGTCCCTAAAGCGGATGAAGGTTACTCGGATAGTCCCTGTGGTTTGACAAGTTGTTACTCGGATAGTGCTTGTCATTTCACACCTACTTAACCAGAAAAACAAACCTCCATCCGCTTTGGGGACTATCCGAGTAACAACTTGTCAAACCACAGGGACTAAGAGTGTAATTTTGAAAAGTTCGGGACTAAAGGTGAAATTTCACCAAACCACAGGGACTATCCGTGCATTTTACTCTATAGAGTAAATTTCTTTTGAAAGACTAATTTCTTTAATTTCCTTTCGTCTGTGGACTTGAACTCAAGACCTTTCTCTTCCTAACCTAGGTGTTCTAAAGATTTTGCCATTACCAATGGACCACCACCTCATTGGTGAGTGAATTATTTTTTAACTCTCTATATTTTAGTGGTATTAAACACTTAAATTCAAAAACTTCAATTTTGTTTGTTTTTTACATTTTGTTCAATATTGTTAAAAAAATTGTACTCAAAAGGTTAATAAAATAGACTCAAAAGGTTATAAAAAACGTCCAGGGACTTAGGGCGTTAAACATTTTAATTTTGGACTCAAATGATTAAAACCACTAAAACATAACGACTCAAAAACTAATTCACTATATATAATATAACAATGTTGTAGTAAAAGGAATACCAAAAATCCTAAAGTAATGTTCTTTGTCACTTTCTATAAATATATATAACTAGTGTTTAATTCCCGCTGGACGGGTCCCGAATCTGTAATACTCTATGAAAGTTTTCGAAGTTTAGTGACTTCAAGGATTTATATTACTAATCGGGTTTCATGTATATGTTATAGAACATCTAGTTAGTTACTCATTTAAAGTCTTGTTTCTCGCAGGTATCCATCGTCTAATGTATAACTAAATAAAACTCTTTAAAAATTGATAATTTAATTTTTAATCATAATTCTACCATATCCAAATCCATTAAGAAAAAAACTAAACTAAATAAAAACATAAAATTATTTATCATACAGTATCATAATTCTACTATATCCAAATCCATAATTCATACATCACTTTTGTCATTTAAATTTTTAAAGAAGCATTGGAATATCAAGAAAGCTAGAATAATATCTAGTACCTAGGCTATGCATACCTATGAACCTATTATTGCACTCGTGTTCATCAGTCTATACAATTCAATGCTTTATTTAGAACATTGGGTATGGGGGAGGATAGTCTCCAAAGGAGTATCCTCTACATAAGCGTCACGTAGGTAAAGGAGAAGGACCCTCTCTTTGGAGACTATCCAAGGGTGTATAGGAATGGCAATGGGCCGGGCTTGGGCCGGGTATTAGTAATCCCAGGCCCGTACCCGGTTGTAATTCGTTGGCCCATACCCGGCCCGTTACCCGTCGGGTATTTTTCGGGTAATTACCCGTCGGGTATCGGGCATACCCGCGGGTATCGGGTACACCCGTTAATTTCTTAAAAATACATGTTAGGACAAATATGCAATTTTTACTCTGATTTTTATATAATTTACTATTTTAATGACTATAATAAATGAAAATATGACTAATAACTTACATATCATAATAAGACCACATATACTAAACTAAATTAAAACGATTACTTAATTAAATAATTGTATCAAGACCACCTATTTGCATAAAACATACACATAATAAAGGGTGATAGCTTCCGTATCCAATATACATGCTTAAAAATAAGTTATATGTTAACTAAACACTTGTCAAATAAATAGCCACATATGACTATAGAGAAGATAATAAGTACATTTACTAAGTTTATATATGGAAATCTATAATTTGGGTATTATTCGGGTAAATGGGCCGGGTATCGGGCGGGTATCACTAAATCCCATACCCGTACCCATACCCGAATTTTTTCAATTTTTAAGCCCGTACCCGGCCCATACCCATTGGGCTTCGGGTATACCCGGCCCGTAAGTTTCGGGTTTCGGGTATACCCGTCGGGCTTGGGCTTTTTTGCCATCCCTAAGGGTGTAGGGATGCTCCTCCTTCATTTTATTATTATTATTATTATTATTATTATTATTATTATTATTTATTTTATTTAATTAATTAATGAAAACAAAGTAAATAAAAATAAAAAAGTTACATTTAAATAAAACCTAAAAAAAACAACCTAAAGTTACATTAAATAAAAAAAACACACCTAAAAAACCTAAAGTTACATTTAAATTAACTCCGCCATAACACCTTCCAACCTCGAACCACCACCACTTCCTGATGCGGCTTGTTTCCTTTTTTCAGCCGCTATTTTTTTTTTACTTTTGTCCCTTCCAGGGGGACGTTCTCCATCTTCAATCGGCTCCTCCTCATAGTCGGGCTCGTCGTTGATATTTATTTGGCAACGACCGGTTGAGCCTCCAACGCTATAACTTCTTGACGCGGAAGTTTTAGACCGTTTCGTTGCTCGTTTCGCTTGTGCAACCTCATTTTGACATCCCTTCCATTTTGGGTGATCCTTTACAACTAGCCAAGCACGGACATGTGGGAAAGGAGCTTTGCTCTCATTTTCGTATAAACGCACCGCTTCATTGAAAACATTTTCGTGGTTCCACCCACTGGGTTTGTTGGCGCGCGTTGTGTTATAAAACCCACAAAAGCGGTTGATCAACGTATTCATCTTGCGCCACTTCGAGTGGATAGATTCAATGGTTCTGTATTCGCCTTGTTCCATAAGCCCGTGGAATATATCAAGGGCTTCTTGCCAAAACGAATCGCTTAGTTGATTTTTACCTACAAGTTAGTAACAATAATAATAATATTTTGTAAGAAAAATATAGTGTACAAATAAATATTTAACAAACAACAATAAAAATATAATGTACAAATAATATTTAATAATAACAATAAAAATATAATGTACAAATAATATTTAATAACAATAATAATATTTTACCGACTATAGGAGACGTTGAAGAGTTAATATATGCTTTCGCCAACGCCTCTTCCTCATTTTTTGTCCATTGTTGCATTTGTTTGCCCAGTGCATCTTCCTTTTTACCCTTTCCCTTTTTATTTTTCTTTTTTGAAGGTTTAGGTTGTGTTTCTGGCACAACCTCTATCTCATCATCTTGTTCCTCGATTTGTGTTTGAGGTGCTTGTGGCATGTTGGGTTGTTGCATTTGATATGGGTTGAACGGCATGTTGGGTTGTTGCATTTGCATTGGGTTGAACGGGTATTGGTTGAAAGCGTTTGGCATTTGTTGGTAACCCGCAAAAGCGTTGTCCGGGTGTGTAGCCGGATGACGAAAACGGGTGTGAACTTGAGTTGATATTACTTGGGTTGTAGGGATCCATAATTTTTTTAAGGTTGGGAGAGTTTTTTTTTATAAAAATGGGAGAAAAGTGGGAGTAGTTTGGTAAAAAAGTGGGGTGAAAAGGGGTTGAATTAATAGTGGTGGGGTAATTTTTTTTTAAATGTTGCAAGTTACCGTTTCAGGGCCCACCCCATTCAAAAACTTAGGCCCGTCTCCAACGTTACAAAACCGAAGCCGATGCCGTGCCGGGCCCCAAGGGGGCGGTGTTCGACGGGGCTAAAGAGGGGAGGGTGACGGCCCTCTGCCGATCCCCACACCCAATGGTCTTAGGCTCCAATTCTATTCTCACATCATTATTATCTTATTTTTTCACCTTTTTTTTCACTCTATCTTTCTCTATATATATTACAGAGAAATGTTAATTTAAGAAAAAAAATAAATTAAGAAGAAAAAGAACAATGGTTACAAATATAAAACATTAAATAGTTTTCTATCAAATCATTTATTATTATCTTTGATTAATTAATTGGTCATAAACAATCTCATACTTCACACTTAAATTTTTTGCTTACACACATCAAAATTTATCCTACACGTTTTGAAATTTATCCTAACCATATTAAAAATTATCCTACACAGCTCGTAATTCGTCCTACACATCTCGTAATTTATGCTACACCTTAAATTATATATTTTTTCTTTTTTGAAAAAATAAGTTTTTTTTTGAAAATAAGTTACAAATTTAATGTAGTTAGCTATTAAAATGAAAGACTACCAATTAATGATCTATCTAGGTTTACCAATATACCCTTACATTAATATTAAATATAAAAAATTAAATAAACTAAAATAAAGAATTTTTATTAGTTAAAATTTTTTATTCTTATAAAAAGTTTTTATTATTTGAACCCTCCACTGTTTATATATATATATATAATACACACATCTGCTAGAATGAGAACCACCCCGAGTTGTAAGAACCGCGAGAACTACACCCTACGGAGCGCCGTTCGCCATGATTTTTTTTACAAGTAGATGTGTGTATTATAAACACAGCCGTAAAAAATCATGGCGAACGGCGCTCCGTGGGGTGTAGTTTTTTACACCACAAGTTTGGTGTTTTTTAATTTTTTTTCTTTTTTCTTTTTTTTTTTTCCACCAAACTTGTGGTGTAAAAAACTACACCCCACGGAGCGCCGTTCGCCATGATTTTTTACGACTGTGTTTATAATACACACATCTACTTGTCAAAAAAAAATCATGGCGAACGGTGCTCCGTGGGGTGTAGTTCTCGCGGCTCCCTATATATATATATATATATATATATATATATATATAATATAAAAGAAATAGAAAGAACAAACGTGTGAACATTAACTTCCATTTAGTTATTTATCTTTCCACGCATATCCATGCAATTTCAATCATATTTTCAATGGCACTACTGTAATTAACATGTAAAATTAGTTCAATTATCCTACTGTTGATAAGGTCCTACCTAAGGGGAGGTGGGCGGTGCGTTATAGCACCGTGATGAACAAAAATAACGCGTTGAACACCGCCACCTCCCATTGTATCACGCGTGAAATTTTAAACGCGTTGAAGTTATCACGCGTTGAAAATTGAAAGAATTTGAACGTTGGTTCCTATTTTCGACCGTTATTCAACGGTAATTTATTAAAAAAAAAAACCTTTAAAATTTTTATATATATCACCATTTTAAACCATTTTACACACATCAAAAACATAAACCCATTTCACACAATCTACATCTTTCTCAAATGGATTTTCCTACGGATTCGACGTTTCCGATTTCTAGCAATAGCGATACCGAGTCGTCTTCCGACAATGAAACGCTAAAATATTTTGTGTCGGTGTATAACGAGCTTGATGCCGAGTCGTCCCGTCCAAAGAAGAAGATGGTCGACCGTGATCGTATACGTGCCAACGAAGTTTTGATGAACGATTATTTTGTGGAAAATCCCCTCTACAATGCCGAAACGTTTAGAGATCGGTTTCGTTTACCCAAAGAATTATTTTTAAAGATTGTTGGAGACATCGAAGCGAGCGAGGAATGGTTTCAAGAAGGTTACGACGCGAGGGGCAAACCAAGCTTCACGCCGATACAAAAATGCACGTCCGCCATTCGCCAACTAGCGACAGGTAACCCTCCCGATCAATATGATGAATATCTAGCTATGTCGGAAAGAACTTCACGTGAATGTTTGCAATTTTTTTGCAACGCGGTCATTAAGTTGTATGCTAACGAGTTTTTACGTAAACCGACGAGCCACGACATCTCACGTATTTACGCCGCACACGAGGCTAGATGGCATTTTCCCGGGATGCTCGGTAGCATTGATTGTACACATATCGAGTGGAGAAATTGTCCAAGAGAGTTGCGAGGGGCGTATGTTAGGGGAGACATCAAAAGACCAACCATCATACTAGAAGCGGTGGCGTCGAATGATTTATGGATTTGGCATTCGTATTTCGGTGTTCCGGGTTCAAACAACGACATCAATGTGTTGCATACGTCGCCGTTGTTCCAAAGCGTAACGGATGGTACCGCACCTTCCTCTCCTTTTTATGTTAACGGTCGACATTACAGACGGGGCTTTTTTCTTGTGGATGGCATCTACCCGTCTTGGTCTGTTTTTGTGAAAGCTCCCTCATTTCCTGTCGAGCATAAAGAAAAGGTGTTCAAAAAATTGCAAGAATCGGCAAGAAAAGATGTTGAGAGGGCATTTGGTGTTTTAAAGGGTAGATGGGGTATACTACACTGACCAGTTCGTGCTACGAGCAAGAAATCAATACATAGCATTGTGTATGCATGTATCATATTGCACAATATGATGATCAAAGAAGACGGACGTGCAATATCCCCGGATTGGGTGCCGCATCCTCCTACACAAGTTCAAGTTCCACAAGATATCCATTTACAATTGCGTAACGAAGAAACTCACTTTCGGTTAAGATACGATTTAATCGAACTAGTAGGTTCTCTAGGTTTGGAGTTTCCGGATTCGGACGAGGAGTAGGGTTTTTTTTTTTTTTTAAATTGTATGTTTCTAGTATGTTAAATTGAAGTAGTATGTTTTAAATTTAATGAAATTTTTAATTTTAGTGTTTTATTGTTAATTTATAATTTAAAATAAAAAATTAAAAAAATTAGTGAAATTTATAATTTTGTTTTAAAATAAAATTAAAAATTTCTAATTTTAAAATGAAAATTAAAAAAAATTGAGAGTGATAGAATTCCATTAGTGATTCCACCCTCCCTACATTTCTATCACTAGTGATAGAAATTTGATTGATGACATGACATGATTTTATTGGAGAGTGAAAGTGATAGAATCTATCACTAGTGAACCATCCCCTCTCCTAAATACTGTAGTTATATAAGAGTAATGTTGTATTAAAAGGAATACCTAACATATTTATAGTATTGTTGAGTTGGCTTACGTACGTAGCTATTAACTCTATATAAATGTCTTGCATTACCCTCTTTCAAATTCATAACAAACTCACAAAATACAACTTTTTTGTTTATAAACTTAATTTGTTGTCATTGGATCACTTGCTATATTTGATCCATAAATTCTGATTGCAGGAGTAAAGATGAAAGTGGCAGTTGTTGGTGCGGGTATAAGCGGGTTGGTATCCGCATACGTTTTGGCAAAGTCAGGGGCGGAAGTGATACTATACGAGAAGCAGGGTCACCTTGGTGGTCATGCAAAGACCGTGCTTGTGGATGGCATTGATCTGGACCTGGGATTCATGGTCTTCAATGGGGTAACTATGCATTCCTCTATGTTATTAGTATTATTATTATTCATCGAACAACAATAGTTCATATGTTAATTTCGTTTTTTAAAGTAGTTAATAAAAAAATCACCTGCGTTTTGTTATCTAATAAAAGTACTTAAAAGAATAAAATGATGGGAAAATATCCAGGTGACGTCTCCCAACATGATGGAGCTGTTTAAGACACTTGAAGTTGATATGGAGGTTTCTGATATGTCATTCTCAGTGAGCTTAGACGATGGTCATGGCTATGAATGGGGCACTAGAAATGGTTTGTCAAGTTTGTTTTCACAAAAGAAGAATCTACTGAATCCTCGCTTTTGGAACATGATGTTCTGGGAAGTAACCAAGTTTAAAACTGATGCTTTGAGGTGCTTAAGTTTAAGGATAAACCAAGCTAGCCTTTTATTCCCTCAATTCTTTTTTAACAATTACACAAAAACTGCTTGGTAAAAATATTGAGAATAAAACTATAAAAAACCTTAATTAATTAAAAAGACATTTTCAAGAACTTATAACGTTAACCTAAGTTAATTTTTGATCAAGTCAAGCCATTTAAAATATTTATTATTGTTAAATATAAAGTAAGTAAAAGCGATTCGATATTGAAAGTTCAAAAGAAAATAGTATTAAAGTTGACAATTTGTTGAAATATAACACTACTAGAAAAAGGGATAATTTCCTACAGAAATTTCCTACACAATTTTTTTCGTCATAGATTACTACACTTTTATGACGAATTTCCTACAAAAAAAAATTTCAAGATTTTGTTACAAATTTTCGATGCATCCATGACGAAAAATAAGAAAACCCTAATTAATTGACAGTTGCGTTACAAATCTATCGGAAGTAACCTACAAAACAAAAAAATAAGGGAAAATGATATCGTTTCCTACACATTTATGACGAAAAATAAGAAACCCCTAATTAATTGACAGTTGCGTCACAAATCTATAGGAAATAATCTACAAAAGGTTAATTATTATTTTTTACCGAATAAATATTTATATAAGCCAAAAAAATAAGGGAAAATAATATCGTTTCCTACACATTTATGACGAAATATTTATAACTTAAGCCATCCGTCAGAATTCCGTCACAACTTGTGACAAGTTTCTGACAAAAAATAAGAAAATCTTAATTGATTGACAGTTACGTCACAGATCTGTCACAAATAATCTACAAAAGGTTAAATAATAATAAAACTAGTATATAATAATTATAAAATAAACATATTTCTATACATTTATGACAAAATGCTTATTTTTAAATATAATTGTCACAAAGGCGTAGGAAACAATCCATGTATGAATACAATTTCCTTCGCATTTATGATAAAATGCTTAAATCCATTGCACGTTGTGACACATTTCTTACGACATTTAAGGATTTGTCACAAATGTGTAAGAAACAACCTATATAATTATTTTTATTTTAAATATTAAATGTATGTAACAACCTATGTGGACAAATGGATATGAGTATAATGTGAGTATGTATATATGTATTTGTGTATGTGGGTATGTATGTATGTATGTGTACGTATATGCATGTTTGTATCTACATGTATGTATGTATGTATGTATGTATGTATGTATGTATGTATGTATGTATGTATGTATGTATGTATGTATGTATGTATGTATGTATGTATGTATGTATGTATGTATGTATGTATGTATGTATGTATGTATGTATGTATGTATGTATGTATGTATGTATGTATGTATGTATGTATGTATGTATGTATGTATGTATGTATGTATGTATGTATGTATGTATGTATGTATGTATGTATGTATGTATGTATGTATGTATGTATGTATGTATGTATGTATGTATGTATGTATGTATGTATGTATGTATGTATGTATGTATGTATGTAGGAAGTGGGTCACAAAAAATACTCAGTTTCCTAAAAGATAATGTTGTATTAAAATTTGTTATTTTTTTTGTTTTTTTATTTTGGTCGGAAATGTGTAGCAAAAAAAAAAAAAAATCCTAAAAGATAATAATTAAATATATTGTAGGATATTCGTAGCAATTTGTGACGTACTAGTTTCGTAGAAAATGTGTAGGAAGTTGCGTAGGAAATGCGTTGAAAACAGGTTTCCTACGAGCTGTTTTCCTACATCAAGTGTTTGTCATAAATGCGTAGAAAAGCCAGTTTTATGACGCATTTCCTAGGAAAACTGGTGTAAGAAATTTTAATTTTTCTAGTAGTGTAATAATAGTGTGGGTATTGATACTCTCATGTGAGGTTAATTTGTTCAGTTTTAACCACAAAAATACCCTCATATGGGGTTCATTTAGTCAAATTTAACCACAAAAATTAATTGAATTAGGGCTAAAGCACATAACTTGCAACGGTTTGCAAACATTGAGCACGTTTTCTGTAATTATTAAAGATAAAGGACACAGTTTGTAATAAGTGAGATACATAAAGAACGATTTTTGTAATTTACTCTTAAATTTATTTTCAACATTAAAATATTAAGAGATGTATATACAGTCGGCCACACGTAATATAATAATAGCATGGATATTGATACTTCTAAATTTATTTTCAACACTAAAATTTTAAGAGATATTGTATATACAGTCAGCCCACTTAATTTTATTAACATGAGTTACATTAGTTATTAACAAATGTAACTTTTTGTTAATTGCATATATCACGTACATAGTAATACAATGGTCATGTCAAGTTGTCAACCGTTTGTTTGTAAAATTACTTATGGGGAAAATATTTTTAATTAAAATTGATAAAACTTCACTTAAAATTCAGTGTAGCATGAAATAAATAGAATAGATAGACTACAAAGTCAATTAAAATTTGAGTAAATTACAAATTTCCTTTTTTTATATATATCTATCTAACCCATTATACACCTATGCAAGCATTCTTAATATATAAACTACAATATGTTAAAAAAAAAATCAAACTCGTAACAATTAATATATATGTTTTTAACCTTGGTTACATAATTCAATGATGAGATCACATTGTGTGTTGCGGTTTCCGATGCGCGCATCACATGATGTGATCTAATTAATATGATGCCTTATACAATTGACCGATATTAATTAGATCTTTAATTGAACAAATCTCACTATAGATGATAAGAATATATTATATTTTAGTGTTTAATGGTTCACAGGTGTATATATATATATATATATATATATATATAGGTAGAGGATCCTGTAAAAAGTGCTTAAAGTGTGAGAAGTGTAAGAAGTGTATTATAACACTATATATAATACTATATAACACCATATAAACACCGTATAACAATATGTAACACCATATAATACCATATAACACTATGTAACACTATATATCATTATATAACAAATATAACACTATAGGTTGTCTGATAGCATGTCTATGATAGATGTATAGTGTTATATTTGTTATATAATGATATATAGTGTTACATAGTGTTATATGGTATTATATGGTGTTACATATTGTTATATGGTGTTTATATGGTGTTATATAGTATTATATATAGTGTTATAATACACTTCTTACACTTCTCACACTACAGTATCCTTACCCTATATAGGTATATATATATATATATATATATATATATATATATATATTTATGGTAGGGTTCAAGAGTGAACCATATTGTTTTTGTGAACAAAATGAACAAATCTTGTCCATTGATTTAGGAGATCTTGAGATTAATAATAATGACAATTTTCTAATTATTTATGTGTAGAAAATAAATGAAAAGGGTATAAGGGTAAATTGTTAACTAACTCTATTTCCAAATTAAATATTTAAGTACATTCTCTCTTCATTTCTCTCACCAATTAACTAATTTATTAATTTAAAAATATACACAGTTACTATTCAACCAAACTATTTTATACACATACATATATTCGTTTTATGCACATGTGTACATATGAAATTTGAACAAATAAATATGTGTACTTTAAGTATTCAACACAAGTACATATGTGTATAAACCATTTATTAGTTCTGTTTGTGTATATTTTATACACAATTTCTATTCAGCCAAACTATTTTATACATATATGTATATCCTTTTTATACACATACGTACAAAGTTTCTAGGTCTTCATATGTAATCTTCTCTCTCATTTGTTTTTTTATTGATTCTTTGGTTGTCCTCTTGGGTTTCATCAGTCACCGTATATTAAAACTGTCGTTATACACATGTGTATCATTTAATTAGGCACTTGTGTATTACTAAAAAATCATTGTTTAGACGAGGTGTAAAAATTACACATGTGTATAAGTAACTTTTGGTCAATTTTTTTGTATGTATAATAAGCATTTGCTAGAACATGACACATGTAAAGTATGTATACACATATATATTCGAACCCCTAAAATTATACATCGGTGTATTAACCATATAATAATGAGTTATAATCATATTGTTTCTATTAAATGTAGAATTTAATAACTGGATATATGGTATAAAAGTGATTAAGCAAATTATAAAATGACTAGATGTGTAAAAATTTTGTAAAAGAAAAATATGATTCTTGTCCAATCGATTGAAAGAAAAAGAAATCGTGAACTTCATTTTTGTTTGAATAATGGATTTGAATTATTAATTATTGGATCAATAAATTGATTCACAAAAAAATAGGGATCAGTTACCATTTTGGTTAATTAATATTAATAACTGCCATTTAAGTTTATATGTATAGTTACAATCCTACCCTTTTTCATCTAAAAAGTAAATCAATGGCTATGATTCGTTCACTAGGTTCACAAACTAGGATGGTGTTCACTCTTGATCCTAACCCTATATATATATATATATATAGGGGAAGGTTCAAATGAAAACCACTAGTTATTGTGAAAACTCGAAAACTAATTAAAAAAAGCCAAAAAAACATACAAAAATTTTTTTTTTTTTGCAATCAAAATTTCGCAGGTTTTTTAACATAAAAAAAATTTTTTTTCAAAAAAAAAAAAAAATTTTTTTTGTGTAGTGCACATGTGTAATACTGCATACACATGTGTATTATTACACATGTGCACTACACAAATTTTTTTTTTTTTTGAAAAAAAGTTTTTTTATATATAAAAACTAGCGATTTTTATAAAAAAAATTGAAAAAAAAAAATTTTTTTTGTGTGTTTTTTAGGCTTTTTTTAGTTAGTTTTCGAGTTTTCACAATAAAAGTGGTTTTCATTTGAACCTTCCCCTATATATATATATATATATATATATATATATATATATATATATATATAGGGTAATGCTAGACAAAAAACCCTAAAAATTTTAGAAAACTCTGGAAACTCAAAGCTCCCGACTTTTTTTTTTTTTTGAAAAAAATAACACATGTAATATACATGTTTTTAAGAGTTTTGGGCCAAAAAAAACAAAAAAGCGCCGAGTACTTTTTTTAAAAAAAAATAAACAAGTTTCAAAAACTTCGTTGACTAACATGTATTAGACAAAAAATGCTAAAAGTTGCTGAAATTTGTTTTTTTTTTAAAAAAAAAACCCTTCGGCACTTTTTTGATTTTTTTGGCCCAAAACTCTTAAAAACATGTATATTACATGTGTTATTTAAAAAAAAAAAGTCGGGAGCTTTGAGTTTCTCGGGTTTCCTAAATATTTAGGGTTTTCTATATAGCCCAACCCTATATATATATATATATATATATATATATATATATATATATATATATATATATATATATATGGTTAGGTTAACGTACAAATGCCCTTATCGTACATTACGTACGCTATCATCTCAGCCGTCAGATCTTCATCCCACATTGAAATCGCATGTTGATTTTTTGTAACAATTTCGCATGTTGGTTTTTTAACATGCGATTTCATCAAAATTACCACATGCGAAATTGTTACAAAAAACCAACATGCGATTTCATCAAAATTATCACATGCGAAATTGTTACAAAAAACAACATGCGATTTCATCAAAATTATCGCATGCGATTTCATCCATGCTATTTTATAACATGCGATTTTGGTATATCATACGTAATGTACGTTAATGGATATTGTATTTTACACTTTACCTATATATATATATATATATATATATATATATATATATATATATATATATAGTATTTAGTATTTTTGAGTAAAGAAAACCTTGCATTAGTACACATCGGATTTTAATATCAAAGTGCATGAGATCGCTACACGCATATTGAAACCAAGTTTTCAACTATCCCAACTATAGACTAGTATATGTTTGCCACGTTAAGAATTTTTACTTTTTATTTTTTTATAAAAGGAGTCTTAGTTTGAATTTATGCGAGGTTGCATTAATGTAGTGAGATTATAAACATACATATGCTATGTTTTTCTCTCTTTAATGTACATAAAAAGATGTTAAAGCCTTACCCTTCAAGTTTGTTTAATATAAACTTTGATAGTCAGTTGGTAACGAACGATTATCAAAGCAAGCAAGCTAGCTGCAAACATATATATAATAAGATAAGCAAATACAGGTACCTAGAAGACAACCAAGATACAAGTCACCGTGAAACATTGCAAGGCTTCATCAAGTCGCATGGTTACTCTGAATCATTCCAAAAGGCTTATCTTGTGAGTAAACTTCAAAACTCTATTATCCAACATTCTTCAATAAGCTTATAATCTCCTAACATATACATACCACAGGTACCAATGTGCTATTCAATTTGGCCTTACCCTGCGGAACAAATCTTAGATTTCTCTGCATTTTTAGTTCTCTCTTCCCTTCGCAGTCAGCACATGCTTCAGGTACAGCTCTTCTAAAAAACAATTAAGTAGCATAATAAGGTGTATATAAGTAAAAGAAGGTTAAGTAACTAATAAAGAGAAAGGGATACTACTTTAATGAACCCTCAATGCCATTCCAGTTGATTATGTGAAACATTGTGGAAGCTAAATAGTATGTTGTATTTCATGGATGATCAAAAAATATATGTTTTCATGTCTGTATACATACACACACATATACATATACGTACACATGTTCAATACAAAACGAAAAATAAGTAGAAAAGTGCAAGAAACGAATAAATATGAAATGTATATAATGCGTATATGTTACTTTCTAACCCATTTTCTTTCACTATTCCGTTAAATCAACACAATAATGCACCCAAATGTCTTATTGTTGCCCAGAATGTTCTTGATGAACACAATGAATATAACAATGAATGAATAAACACACACTAACCTTTGATTTCTGAAAATAATGATTGTGAATGTATATGTATGTTTACAATTGAAATATCTAACCCTATTTATACTAATCGAAGAGGTGCGATGAAAGGACGTGTCTCCTCCTTGAAAAGTTGCATCTGATGAACATGTGGTGGTGCCGCCTTCTGAATCGATGCGTCCCTGATCGATTCATCAAGTTGTAGGTTATAAACTTACATTGTGTCACATTCGGTCCTCATACTTCTATAACTAATCTAATTACAACTTAAAGTAACTAATAACTATCTACTTAAACTACCCGCTACTTTTGATCCACATGGATTAAGGAATTACATATCAATACTTATGTGTTTCTCAAGAAGGTTCTCTATTTAAAATTGGTTTATCTATATATCTATGTGTAACATAGTAAACATCTAGCAACACAATAAGGCGCACAAACATATTATGTGTTTCTCAAGAAGGGCTTGCCAACGGCAGAAAGAGGAAGGAGTGGGACGGTGGCGGTATTAGGGTTAGATTTAGAACCTAGGAGGTTGTGATAACATGATAAACTTGATAATCGTAATTGTGTATTAGAATAGGAGATTACAAAGAGATTATATAGGCTACATAGTTACACTCTAATCGATCCCTCTAAGATATACAAATACATACAATATTCTGTATATAAAATTTGCGAAACTATATTTGGGACATGTATGAAGAAAAAAAGAAAATTACATAAAGCTTATTTTGTGCATCTTTTATCAGGTTTTTGGTCGCCCTCAATGGATTACGGTCAGAAGTCGTTCACGTACTTTTGTTACAAAGGTGGACGTTTTATTTTCCCTCAATCTGTTTCACTGTTAGACCATCCTAACTATATATATGTTGGAATGAACTGAATGGCAGGTCAAAGAGGATCTGGAACGTAAAGGCTGCCAAATAAGAATAGGTTGCGGAGTTCAATCCGTGTCAAAATTTGAAAGTGGTAAATAATTGCTTTAATTTATTAACTAGAGCTGTATTCTTTTGAGTTTAACCATATTGCCATATGATGACACTTATGCTCAGTGAATCAGTGTCGCGCTCTTCTGTGGGATACTTAAATAATACACAATTTACTGTTGGTGTCTTGACACCCGTGATGACTATGTAAATCCACCATTGGCTATTAGGTGGTCATGTGCCCTTTTCTATGTCACTTTGATCATGTTTGATGGAAAAGATGGAAAATTAGTTTCTTGGTCTGGCCACTGAATTTTGTGTGCTTTGTTACTAGAGAACAACTAACCATGAAAAACTATTACGTGAGGTTCAATGAGAAGACCGAAATGAATGAACAATCAGGAAACCACCGATTTTACATGTAAAAAATTATTAAAAGTCATTTTTGTAAACATAGGTAGAAGCCATTCAAATGCAAAAATTAAGTGTAATATTTAATCTTTTCTTTATTTTTTTTTTATTTTTTTTTGTTTTTCAATATGTGTTTATATAGAAAATCAACAAAAAAGTTTGATTAAAGTTAACTTTTTACATGTAAGTAAAAAGGATTTTTTATGAGTTGTTTTTGTTTCACCCTTGGTTCTTTGGTTCCTTTTTTTTGGTTCTTCAATGAACTCATCTATATATATGTATATATCAAACTGTGGATAGTATTTCTCCGACGAACTTGCCATCTTTAATTTAAGGCGCGATTATAACATACACTATTACGCCATATGTTACAATGTAAAGTTTGGGATTTTAAAATGTTAAATTTTTTATCTAGAGGAATGTACTTGCTATCAAATTCCTCTCATTTAGTATCTCATAATGGTACTAAATAATGTCCACAGTAAATACTAGTTGAACCATAATTGAATGTTACAAAATACGAACAGGTTGGGTGATAAGCTGTGAAGATGGCTCTCAAGAAAAATTTAGTGGATGCATCATAGCCACACATGCCCCAGATGCTCTCACATTGCTAGGAGAACAAGCTTCATATGAAGAAAAAACAATTCTTGGCGCTTTTAATTATGTCTATAGGTATGCTCACCCTCTTGTTTTGAAATGTATAATTTCCACATGTGCTCAGCGCCTTTAATTATGTATCTACATGTTGCACTTAATTAAATTCTTTCGTATTTGAATGTACACAACAGTTCTACTTCTCATAATACCATTTTAATGATGATTAAAAATGCAGACTAATTAAAGTCTTATTTGCAGTGATATGTTTCTACATCGTGACGCAAAATTAATGCCCCGAAACCAAACAACATGGAGCGCATGGAACTTCCGTGAAACGGTGGATAACAAAGTATGCTTAACTTACTGGCTCAATGCGATCCAGGTACATATGATGCCATCTTATATTTTATGATTAGTTCATCTATTTAATTACCAAGATGGTGTAGAACCTGTGTGAATGCCTTATGCCTACTTCATTTTACGTGCATTTGTGATCTAGTGCAACAACCCTTTAGTTATTTATATGAAAATGCAGAACATTGATGACAAGGGACTACCTTTTCTTGTTACAATTAACCCGCCCCAAACTCCAGAGAGTACGGTACTTAAGTGGTCAACTGGATATCCAGTTCCATCGCTTGCTGCATCAAAGGCTTCACTTGAGCTTCATACCATTCAAGGAAAGAGAAACATTGTGTTTTGTGGAGCTTACCAAGGTATTCTTACTTATGCAACCAACCTACATATTTTACCAACAAATTAAATGTCATGTAAGTCTTACCTATTAATGCAGCCATGTTACATTGTTATATTCATACGTAAACAGTCATTACCGGCGGTGAATTCCACACATAGCAAAATTATTGGTTGGGTCCTTTGTTTTAAAAAGTGTGAGGCGCTCCAAGACGTTTAGGCCCAAAAGGTCAATTTTCATGAATTCATGGGGCGTTATAAGACTTGACGGATTAATAACTTTTTTTTGATGGGCAACACAAATTGGTTGAGTTAAAACAAGGCGGGTCAAAACCGCCCGGGTTAAAATGGGACAGGTAAAACAAATTCATACTCATCCACTTAATAGTATAAATTTATTTGTACTTATTTACTTAATAATATGATAAAGTTGAGAACAATTAATTAAAAATAAATAAAGTAAAAGAAAATAATAAGTCGGCTAAACTAAAATTAAGTAAGAAATGCACAAATATATTTTACGAATATTCATTATTTGAAAATTTCAAGTAATTTTTATGCAAGAGTCGGCCGACTTTTACCTTACGTAATCTTGTGAGTATTCAGAATTTTACCTCCTTTTCATTAATAATTGAAAAAAAAATTAAAAAAAGAATTGAATTTTACCTACTTTTTGTTGGTTCAGGCCCCTTTTCAAACACACACTACACAACTCAAGCTCAACTTATGTATGTATGTTATTATATACGTGAAGATAACTTTCTGAAAGAAAAGATGGAGAAAGCTTCAACTTTATTCATATTTGTGAAAGTCTATATATAGACATACTGAGTACATACAACGTGGAACAATAAAAAGGAATAAAAAACTAATGCCACCTAAATAACCGGTACCAAGCAATTGACACAGTCTTATACCAAACGTGCACCAACGTAAACTTCCATGTAACTCGGTAAAAAAACAACTTCCTTCCCATGACACGTTCGATACCCGTTTTCTAACCCGTATTCAACCTGAACTGACCCGAAACATCAAGATTATACCCAACACTTCTCATTAATAATTTTATGTCTGTATTATTTCTTGCTCAATTGTGTGTCGCATAAGCTCTATGCTAACTCAATACTTGATTCTTATAGGTTATGGATTCAATGAGGATGGAGTGAAGGTAACATAATTTATTAATGAAACCTTACTGAACAATTTTGTATCAAAGTATCTTGTGGAGAGTTTGTTTAAGGTTGGAGATTGTATTTAACGAAAGGGAACAATGACGCATCATGTATGAAAAACATTAATACACATCTCACATCGATTTTTAAGTTGTTGCAGGCCGGCATTGTTGCAGCAAACACAATGCTTAATAAGAGTTATGATATTCTCAACAACCCTAATCAGATGGTACCCACTTTCATGGAAGCCAATGCACGATCGTTGATTGTTAAGTTTCTTCGAAATTACATTACCCTTGGAACTTTAATGTGAGTCATACTCTATTACATACAATCTTCTCAAGAGAGAGTGTCACCTGTTTTTTTTTCTTTTTCTTTTCTAGTTAGGAATACTTACATTAGCTTCATGTGACCAAATTCTTTCAAAATTAAAGAAAGGTGCACAAGTATAAACAAGATGAGAAACTAGATCAAATTAGTGCACCCAATAAAGAACAGTCACATATACACACAAACAAAAGAAGGTTAGTTTGAAACTCTAATGATCGATTTCTTGATGAAGGAACTCTCAATAAAAAATCACATTACATACGGAGCATACGTCCCACATTTAGAATTAATGGAAACAGAAAGAAATTTAGAAAGTGCTCATTGGACGCCAAACATTAGCATCTTGCCTAAAATCTAATTCATTTCACTTTAATTTGTACAGTTTAATTGAAGAAGGGGGTACAGTGTTCAAGTTTGAAGGGAGCAAAAAGAAAAGTTCGTTAAAAGTTCATTTAAAAGTTCACAGTCCCCAACTTTATTGGAAGGTAAATGCTCTAAATTTGCTTTTGGCTCTCTTTTACAATGTAAGGCATTCAGAAATTTTTTTTTTCACATTTTAACCCTCCATTATATATGTATATTTAATGCTGTTGTGAGGACACATAGATAAATCTATAAGTTAATTAATTTATATATAAGTTTTAATTATAAAAAGAGAGAAATTATAGAAAAAAGATAACAAAGATATGAATGGAGAAGAATATGTGTGAGTTTTTTTTCCTCAAAATAAAAGTTAAATTTAGAACAATGTGACTTTTAGTTAAATATTGTAGTGTTTGAGATGAGGTCCCTATAGTGAGTGTTCTAGTACATTTTTAAGATATTCTACAATTTTTAATGTAACACTTGCATAAAGATATTGTCTTGCTTTAAACTTGTAGCTTGCCACAAAAGGTGGTATAGGTCTTGCTGAGGCCTACATAAATGGAGACTTCTCCGTCATTGATGAAAATGACCGTGTTCTGAATCTGTTACTGGTACGGTTTTTGGTCGTTATCCAATTGTAGTTCCTTAATTTTCATGAATCTTAATTGATTTTCTCCTGGTTGCAGCTTTTGAGCCCACGGTTTAGGGAAAGGTAATTAGAGATTCCATACACCTACATGAGTGTCACATGTTGCAAGGTTAATATTTATTCACAATATCATATGTTGTGTGTGGCTTTAGGAAATGGTGGACACCAATATTTAAAACAGCAACTGCAAAGTATTTCTATCATCAAGTAATGAGGAAAAATACTATTACTCAAGCGCGCAATAATATTTCTGCCCATTATGATCTGGTATGTGAAAGTTTTACTATCATCTTGAATGAATACCTTTTACTACTCATATGGATATTTGTCATGACATAATTTACCATCTTCACACACCTCGTTTTGACTCTTATATCATCTAATATATTGTTTTTACATGTTTTTTTAGAGTAACGAACACTTTTCTCTCTTCTTGGATGAGACCATGACATACTCTTGTGCAATATTCAAGGTATGGATTTCAAAGATCATAGTGTTCCTTGTTTGGTGTTCAAGTAATTAATATATACTTTCTGAATGCAATACTTCCAATAGAGCGAGGATGAAGACTTGAAAACCGCACAATTGAGAAAATTACATTCCTTGATTGAGAAGGTGATTATTTGCATACTTTTACTTTCCTTTTTCTTAGAAAAAGGTTTACTAAAACGGGTGTATATGTTTCAATTTTTTCTCTAACTAAAGATTGTGCTTAAATGTTTCTTTGAAATTTGTCTAGGCAAGAGTTGAAAAACACCATGAAGTACTTGACATAGGATGTGGTTGGGGGAGTTTAGCTATTGAACTAGTAAAAAAAACGGGATGCAAATACACCGGAATCACCCTCTCAAAAGAGCAAATTGAATATGCGGAAAGGAAAGTGAAAGAAGCTAATCTACAGGTAATCAAGTGCTTATAAGATTAAACTGAAGGCAAAGATTAACATTGCATGCATTTCAATTTGCAATCTAGTACAATTACTGCAAAGCTATAAAATTCTTTGTCTTCCTCTTATGAGTTCTATTTCTTAATGCAATTAACTGTTCAGGACCGAATCAAATTTCTACTACGTGACTATAGGCAGATACCTGATGCTTTTAAATACGACAGGATAATAAGCTGGTGAGTTAGAGCATTCTTTTCATGACAGTGTTACTACTTATGACACATATGGTTAGTGGTTGCTCATATTCTAAGCAAGAAATGTCAATTTTCAGTGAGGCGATAGAGCATTTTGGCCATGAATACTATGAAGAGTTTTTTGGATGTTGTGAATCCGCATTGGTAGAGGATGGGATTTTCGTACTACAGGTATCTCGGTTCCATCGAATGTTAAATTATTATAACATCAAGCATGTTTTTTTTTCCAAAAGTGGAAAAAAATCAATAGGGAAGGGGTTTAGGTTGGAGTTAATGTCAGCAACCAACGCTAACGAAGAAAGCAGATGACTTGAGTTGTGGTTAAAAAAATTGGTTAATTTTTTTAACGACAAATTTCTTACTCCTGTCGTCTGTGGGACTTGAACCCAAGTCCTCCCCCTCCCAAGGTGTTTAAAGTTTTTACCTTTGCCAATGGACCACTACTCCATTGGTAAAAAAAATTTGGTTAATTAAATAATACAATTTCGTTTCTCTTATTGTCATTCTTGTGCTTTTATAAATTTTACGTCATTTTAAGCATATATTAATCAACTTTCCATTAAAATCTTTGGAACTTGTTTAGACAATAGCAGTTCAAGACAGAAGGTATGACGAGTTCAGGAAGAGACGAGACTTTATTAAGGAATACATATTTCCAGGAGGCAACCTGCCTTCACTTAGCAGATTGATATCAGCCATGTCTGCGTCATCCAAATTATGGTAAGTGTGTCATTGCAAGATCTTTTTGTTACATTAGTAGTTCTTCGTTATGACTCTTTTAATTAAGATCTTATCTAATGCTTCAAATTGTAGTGTGGATCATGTGGAACAGATAGACAGACTTAATTATTACCAAACACTCAGATGCTGGAGAGCTAACTTCATGAAAAACCAAAGGTAAAATATAACAAGATAATACATTTTTCAAATGTTTGTTTCAACTTAGGAATTCAATCATTTGGTTTGTTATTTATTTTTATTGTTCCTAGCAAAATCCTTGCTTTGGGCTTCAACCAAGATTTCATCCGTACTTGGGAGTACTATTTTGACTATTGTGCTGCTGGCTTCAAGATTGGGATAGTTTTGGATTACCAGGTACTTCTACAGATAACCATCAAAATCATCATTCTTATTCCATTTCTAAAAGAAAATTAGTTATAGCATATATCCGATACACACCAATTTTATGTAGAAAACTGTGAGAGCCTGTTAAACACGTGTAGATATGCATGAACAAATAGTCGTCACTTTCTCTCCCTCGCTATATGTAGTGAGTACTACGTTATATTTCTTTCGATTTTCTAAATAAAATTGGTTGAATGTGCACCTATATAGATATAATAAAACACATGCTTATTTCAACTAGAAATGATTGTTAGTTTGACGGTTGCTATGGAAGTATGGAGTCACATTTCTGCATTAGATCGACAATTATCATCTATACAAAATACATGCATTTTATAATACATTGTGTTATATTGTTGATTGAAGGTTGTGTTCTCGCGGCCTGGAAAACGTTAGTGCCACACATGGAGATGCTTACAAGGCTACTTCTTTATGTGGTGAACTCTAGTGGTGATAACGGCTACAACAACATCCTCACACGTGGGTTGACCAAGTTTTACGCTTTATCATTTGAATAAAGTCTTTTGACTAGTTTGTGATAACAATCTAGCTTGTTTTTCGTATTTCGTGGTTGCTTTTGTTATGGTTTGTTTATCTATTCGAAAGTCAAACGTGTGTTATTTCTGGTTTGTTTATCTATTCAAAAGTCAAATGTGTGCTGTTTTGATTATGAAGTTACATCTCTAATCTCTATCTCTATGTTTATTTGTTTTGAAGCATAAAACTTAGGGTGTCCTTTAAGCTTCCAATTGGTAAAACTTTAATTAATAATGTTTCAAATGTTTAATCACCCACCGATTTGTGGCTATTGGTATAATAATCAAAGCGAATGTAAAAAAATTCCATTTTCTCCCCGGATTTCAAGGTAGTGTTTTTCTTTTGGTCCTCATTCCTTCTTTTTCAAGATTATCTAGTTTCTAGGTTTTAGACCAAAGGAAACCAACCATGCTCGATTAAACCCAAACTTTATTTTTTATGGGGCACATTAGTTTGACCAATCGAAAAACAGAGTTCATTTTACCAACGAACAACAAACAACAAACAATTTTGGTTTTTGATTCATTCGGCACTTCTGCATTTGTATAATTGATTTTTTTCTATTCAATGTATCATATTGAAACTGCGAGCATCAAAGGTACTAAAATGATATCTTAATCTCAAACCATTGAAAACTAATTTTACCCGTCCTGATACGTCTTCCTGAAACTTTTAACATTCATACCACACGTACATGTTAACTTAAATTTTTTTGAACGGCTATCGAATACTGTACAAGCCAGACCACCTACGCAAACTTATTAGGGAAAGGCCACCCACGCCCTGCGAATGTAGATCAACGCTGGTGACAAGGCCCGCCCATCATTTCAGGGGAAATCCCCAGTCTGAAGGTACATTGTGGTCAAACCCCTGACCCACTTGGAGCAAATTACACCAAGTGGGACTCTAACCCATGACCTCCACTTCGCAACTTAATATTTTTGCTTCATTGTATATAAACGAGAAATTTTTAAGGAAACCAAGAAACGATAAAGAATTAGTAACAATCGTATAATGGCATATCCTAATTCAAAAATTTGAATTAAAAGATTTTGAATTTCATGCAAACAAAATTAGGACGACGAGTGTCAACAAATCCTGGTGGTTGATGCATGAACACTGTCTCGTTTAAATGACCATGAAGGAAAGCATTCTTTACATCCAATTGATGAATAGGCCATGAACGATTGGCCATATAAAGACTTCTTTAGCCGGCAAACAAAATTAGGACGACGAGTGTCAACAAATCCTGGTGGTTGATGCATGAACACTGTCTCGTTTAAATGACCATGAAGGAAAGCATTCTTTACATCCAATTGATGAATAGGCCATGAACGATTGACCGCCAAAGCAAGAACCGTTCTGATGGTTGCCGGTTTAACAACCGGACTAAAAGTGTCGTCACAGTCAACCCCCACTGTCTGTGATTTCCCATTAACTACCAGTCGGGCCTTGTACCGTTCCAATGACCCATCGGCTTTAAACTTGTGACGAAAGAGCCACATACATTGTATAACCGGCCTGTCGTGAGGTCGTGGAACCAATTCCCACGTTTCGTTTTCCTGTAAAGCATTAAATTCTGTTTGCATGGCATGTACCCAATTAGGGTCGGCAAAGGCTTTAGCGTAGGTGGTGGGGACGGGCGAAATAGAGGTGGTCATAAGGGTCGGGTAAAGCGGAGGTTTAATGGAACCTGTTTTGGACCGGGTCGACATTGGGTGGATGTTAGTAGAAGAAGCGGATGTTGGTTGGGCTGGTTGTGTGGCGGGAGGAGGAGGTGGGCCGGGTGGGGCTTGCGGAGGTGGTTGTGGGCTGGTGGTTAAAGGTGGGCCTGTTGGGGATTGCGAAGGTGGTTGTGGGCCAGTGGGTAAAGGGTGAGTAGCAATGGGTCGTGGACGGCGAGAATAGGTAAAGGGATAAGGGGTCGTGACATCGGGCTTAGGGGTCGGCGTTTGGCCGAAGGTAAACCCAGTGGGTATCGAGTCGTCCAAAAACGAGTATGTAGCCGAGGGTATAGGTAAGGAGTATGGAAAGGTCTGCTCATCAAAAGTGACATGGCAAGATATGTGAACCTTGCCGGTGATTGGGTCGAGGCACCGGTACCCACGAAAATCAGCGGGGTAACCTAGAAAGATGCAACGAATTGCTCAGGGGTGTAATTTGTGTGGTTGAGTAGCCGAGGTATTCGGGTAACAAGCACACCCGAACACGCGGAGGTGATCATAGGTTGGGTGCCGAAGAAACAGGGCAAAACTGGGTGTAAAAAAATTTAGGTGTTTTGTGGGAAGTATATTGTGAAGGTATGTGGCGGTATGAAGAGCCTCGACCCAAAAGACGGGAGGTAAATGGGCGTGTATGAGAAGGGACCGGATGATGTCGTTTAACCGACGAATCATTCGTTCGGCTTTCCCATTTTGGGAGGATGTCTGAGGACAAGAGAACCGAAATAAGAGTCCCTGCTGATGAGCAAAGTGTTTAAACGTGTTGTTGTCAAATTCCCCGCCCAAGTCACATTGGAAGGTTTTTATGGGGCGGTTGAATTGGGTAAGGATAAGGCGATGAAATTTAACAAAGGTGGAGGAAGTCTCGGATTTGTATTTTAAAGGGTAGACCCACACGAAGTGTGAGAAGTTATCTATAAGGACCATGTAATATTTATAACCGGTTTTACTGACGACAGGTGAAGTCCATAAATCACAGTGAATAATGTCGAACGGGGAAAAAGTAAAGGAACTGGACGTATAAAATTGCAAATGTTTACTATTAGATAGGTGGCATGAGTTATAAAGTAGATATGTCTTTATTACATAAAAAATTAAATTTTCTACTAAGAATATCTAAGACTTGTGCTCCAGGATGCCCAAGTCGATCATGCCAAGGGAGAGAAGATGTGGTAATGAAGCAGGCTTGTGGCGGAAGTTCTGGTGGTGTGATTGGGTAGATGTCTCCGGTACTATTGTGGCGGGAAAGGTGCCGTCCAGTTTTGAGATCCTTCACAGTGAAACCAAAGGGGTTAAATTCAATAGAGACATTATTATCACATGTAAAGCGTCTTACGGAAATCAATGTTTTGATAACGGATGGGCTAAAAAGTATGTTGGGTAGGATATAGGTGCGGTCAAGGATTTTGCAAAAGCCAGTGCCGGACCAGTGTATCGGGAGACATTGCCCGTTGCCTACAAGAATTTTCGGATTTACAGAAAAAGAATTGGGAATGGAAATTATACCTGAGTTCTCGGTAACGTGGGAGCCCGCGCCAGTGTCCATTACAACCTGGTCCGGTGGTTGCTGATTGATGTTAATGGCATTAAATGCCGCTTGCAAGTCTGCTGGGTTAAGAGCGTCGAAACCAACAGGTGGGGCCTGCTGATCAGCCGTATAGTAAGCAGGTGGGGCCGTAGGGGCAGTGTTGGTCGACCGGTTGGCTGCGGGTGGAGGGGTGCCTGTGTGTTGCGGTGTGTATGGGCCAGGGTTGGGCCAGGCCGGTTGTGAAGGGTAGGGGCATGGTGGAACATTCCACCAGGCCCATGTTGGGTATTGCGGTGGCTGAGTCGGCCAAGGTGAGTAAGTGTGGTTGCGGCCCGAACCCCGGCCTTCACGGCCTCCCCTGTTTCTGTTCCAAGATCCCCGACCGCGTCCTCGGCTGCGGTTAAAGTGTTGGGGCTGCTGTTGCTGAGAGGACCAAGCTGGCGGCTGTTGTTGACTCCAAGATTGCGGCTGTTGCTGGGAGGGCTGCGGTTGTGAAGATCGATTAGAAGGGCCAGTGGCAACCATGACCGAGGACGAGATGGATTTGCGTGCCTCTATGCAGATAAGTTCATCAGTGAGCATGGAACGGGCTTGATCCCAATCAGCGTTGGTAGAGTTGATTAATGAGGCGGTAGTGTCAAATTCTTGAGGCAATCCACGAACCAATTGAAGAACGAGACGTGACTCGGAAATCGGTTGGTCAACATCTTCAAGTTGATTTGCTAAATCCTTCAGCTTTCGGAAATAGTCATCCAAAGAGGAGCATGCTACAAGAGTAAGGTTCATGGATTTTGTTTCTAATGCCGCCGCCCGTGCTTTCTTGTTACTCAAGTAAATTTTCTCCAATTTGACCCACGCACCGCGTGCAGTGCCGTCCGAATCCATGACCCGAGGAAGGAGGTCATCAGAAACGGTGCTCCATATCCACTGTAGGACTAATGCATCAAGCTCAAGCCAAGAATCATATGTGGGGTCAGTTTTTGATGGGGCTGCAGTGTCGTTTATGTGGGCCGAAACTTTGTAGGCAACAGCATGTAACTTGAATATCTTAACCCATGCTGAATAAGTGACTGTTGTGCCATCCAACGTACGAATCTTTGATTGAATGTTCGTAACGGAATAAGCAGGGTGTAACAGGTTTGGTATTGAATTGGAATCCGAGGATTCCGGTTTGTCAGCGCCGGTCATGATGATCAGAAGAAAGAAACGAAGGCGACGGCTGGAAAGAAGAAGAAACAATTTGGGGTTTTCAGAACCGAGGCTCTGATACCATGAAAGTATTCGTGGATCGATAATATTCATTGATTTAATAGAATACAAGAAAACCCCTTAATATAGGGAAGAACCAAGAACCTATACAAGCACCTATTTAGGAACCGATAACAATTCCTAAATTACAAGGATTCCTATCACCAAATATAACCATTCTAGAATAATCTAAATAATAATATAATCTAAATAATAATAATAATAATAATAATAATAATAATAATAATAATAATAATATACGGTGCTAATAAAAACCACCACCAACAACCACCCCTAAACCACCATCGTCGCACAACCACCACCACAAAACAATCATCACCATACCAACCTCCATCTCCGCCGCACAAACGCCATAAAACAACCGCCACCGCACCAACTCCGTCATCGGCGCACAACCACTACAACAAAACAACCGCCGCACCAACCTCCATCACCAGCGCAACTGTTGTGCAAATCAGAAATATGGGCATGAACGGTGGGGTAGGGGTGGGGGTGGGCATGAATGGCGACAACAGGATGAGGTTAGAGAGAGATCAGGGGTGAGTGGGGTGGGTGTGGGTAAGAGGGTGTTATAAATAATCTTATTATTTTTATTTTAATGTAAAGATCTAATAAACATGTGAAAATCAAAAATAAATAGGTAAAGTGTGTTGGTTCAGGCCCCTTTGATTACACACACAACACACACGTATGTATAAGAAAGTAGAGTTGCAGAAAGAAAATTTTGTATTTAATAATCTAAAGGGTACATCCCAAATAAGAGAATACTACTATTTATACTAAAATATATTAGACATTATAAACATAATTCGCATATTATATGTATTAAACATAGGATATATTATTCATGATTATGTATGTATGTAACGGTATGATCGAATGGGTGTGTCGGTTGGTTGACTTCATTTCAAATGGCGGTTATTCCCGCCAGTTTCAACCACCATCATAACCGTTCTTCTTCATGTATATATTGTGGTTGCCGGGAACCTTTCTCGGTACCAAGACAATTTCATTAACTGTCAAGTTGTCCTCATATACATAACTACATATTATTATCGATTCATTGTTATCATGGAGTCAAGACACTTTGATAAATCCGCTGTAAATCCATTTGAGGGTCATCAAAGTGGTATCAGAGCACCAGGCAATTCTGATCTCAGGCCAACTTCTACAACATTACCATGCAAATATTGCTCAGACGAAAAATGAAAACTAAGATGGTTGGTAAGGCGATGTTACTACTGCAATAATCCAGGGCATCAAATCTCAAATTGCAAGATGAAGGAAGATGACGAAGAAGCACAACTAATCCGACTCGCAATTAACACGGGAACGCATCAATAACATAGTGAAGATGAAGATCATAAAAGCGGTCAAAGAATGGAATATCTTGTGGTCGGAACCGATGGAGGTTTTTGGTCGGAAATGTGGTATGTAAGTAAAACTCTGAAGCACCATTTTTCTGGGAATCTAGATATGTTTAAACGCATAAAATGGATGGCTGATGTTGAAACAAAAACTGGTGAGAATCAGTTTTATTTCATAAGGGGTGTAGGGGTTGTAGATGTAATTTCTGGGTCGGAGAAAATCTATATTCAATGTGTGTTTTACACACAAGAGATAGACATAAATGTATTAAGTTTAGATCAATTGATCACACAAGGTTTTACGGTGAAATACACCGAAGACAAGTGCAAATTGTTTCCAACTTTTAGTTTTCCCCTAAACAATAACAAAAGTGTAATATCTGGAATGACCAAGGAAGAAGTGATTGGTGTTATGGAAAAACAAACAATGATGAGTAAAGAGTCTGAATTTATGAAGTTCAAAACATATTTCTTGAATGATTACTTCGAAAAACTGAATGTATCATCCAACGAACCGGACGGGAACGTGATGATACTTCAGACAATGAAATTTAAGGAATTTTTAGATAGTAAAGCGTTACTCGATATGATGGATGATGATGAATACGTCAGAAAGTATAAATTTTTACTGGAATTAAAGTTTGATGAGATGGTGGATTGGTTTATAACCAAGAAATTAGGAGTGACAACGAGGCCAATCCCGGCCTATGCCTCAAACAATCACAAAGTATGGAAAAACAAACAATGATGAGTAAAGAGTCTGAATTTATGAAGTTCAAAATAGATTTCTTGAATGATTACTTCGAAAAACTGGATGTATCATCCAATGAACCGACCGGACTGGTACGTGATGATACTTCAGACAATGAAATTCAAGGAATTTTTAGATTGTAAAGCGTTACTCGATATGATGGATGATGATGAATATGTCAGAAAGTATAAATTTATACTGGAATTAAAGTTTGATGAGATGGTGGATTGGTTTATAACCAAGAAATTAGGAGTGACAACGAGGCCAATCCCGGCCTATGCCTCAAACAATCACAAAGTAAGCTTTTTAGATCTGTATCTGGTAATAGAAAGAGAAGAAGGGCATCGACAAGTGACTGAAAATAATCTATGGCCAATGGTAGCCAAAGACATGGGTTTGAGTATAGTGATGGGGAATTAATGCGTTTAATGTACGCTATGTACTTGGATGTTCTTGTCTACTACCACAAATTTAAAATCATTCAATCAAGTGTTTATGATAAAGAAGTAACAGAAGAAAGGGAAACGCTGGGAAGTAAGATGGATCCAAGAAGCAGCCAGAGCGAAGGAGATCAAGCTGAACAAGATGCAGGTCAGGCTGGGAAGAACGAAGTCAGTCAAGAGGTTGCTGAAAATCAGTTGGAACATTATGCACTCTTCGCTAGCAATGACTGGCAGGAAATCAAGTGGCTCAACACAAGGAGGAGGTTTGATTTTAACAGGGCAAAAGCTGCTGTCGATGATGCCAATAATAGTGTTCTCAAGCACTCTCATAAACACAATTATGTTTAGGGGAGAGTATTAGACATTATAAACATAATTCGCATATTATATGTATTAAACATAGGATATATTATTCATGATTATGTATGTATGTAACGGTATGATCGAATGGGTGTGTCGGTTGGTTGACTTCATTTCAAATGGCGGTTATTCCCGCCAGTTTCAACCACCATCATAACCGTTCTTCTTCATGTATACATTGTGGTTGTCGGGAACCTTTCTCGGTACCAAGACAATTTCATTAACTGTCAAAATTGTCCTCATATACATTACTACATATTATTATCGATTCATTGTTATCATGGAGTCAAGACACTTTGATAAATCCGCAGTAAATCCATTCGAGGGTCATCAAAATAATAACCATCACATGCAAAAAAGAAACTCAGTCCAGGTCTCCATAAAATCAGCAACAACCTACAACGTTAATATCCTCTACCAGGTCAAACCCCATTACTCTGTCCCTGAGATTTTAATCTTTTCCCACGTTTAAAACAACTTTGACTATGTTGATATCGATCCATAGCTTCGACACGTATCCGAAAACCCGAATTTGACCCGACCCATCAAGATTAACCCAACATTCACCCCCTTAATCTTGTTGATCTTGACCTGTTTCTTCCTCTTTGATAAAGCAACATTCAAATCCGGTCTTATACATGTATCACATAGATACAAATCAACTTATTTTTCTTAACCAGCTGGTCCAGCTTCACAAGAACTTCAAATGTGTCTGGATAGTCTTCACCACAAAAACATACAAATGGAAAAAAATTCTTGCTTCTTCATGCGTCATTCAGTTGTACTGTACCACTAACTTTGAATATTTTTCTTTGCCTCCTCACATAGCAACCTTAATCTCCTTGTTAGTGTGTTTGATGCTGCTTGCTTGTACTTTTTTCCTTATCGTGAAATACTTCACCAGCCACCAAAACATTCTTGTGTTTGACCTTTCACCCACAAAAACAAACACACATCCTTATCTTCTAGGTGGCTAGATCAGCCTCTTTTTCTTTCTTTAACCTCAAAACCACCTACACACAGCAGGTTAAACAATTCTCGATCATTTTTCTTCTACACGATCACACAGCCCGATTCTCACGCTTCTCGAACAGTTGTCTTCTCCGCAACCGTACCACACATAGGTCTGTCTCGACTCAAATAGCTGAACCACATAAGTTTTGTTCGCCACACACCTCCACATAGATTTCTTCGATCACACAGATCACCCTGTTCTTTCTCTAAACCGCACAAATTTCCTTCCCTTGATCACACAGATCGTCCCTTCGACTCAACTTCAATTTTGATCCGGTACACACAGGCCTGATCACGACATGCTTTTCTCATGCCCCTTCTTCCGTTTCATCTTGAATCACACAGATTCGTCTTTTCTTTTTGTTCACGTAGAACCATTCTTCTCTTGGCTTCTTGTTCACATAGAGCGTTTCTTACGGCTCACACAGAACCCTTCTTCGATCATTAAGATCGTCTTTTTCATTGTCTCCGCGCGGTTCACTCAGAACTTCTCCTCGTCTTCTCCCGGTTCACTAAGAACCGTGTTCGGCTCACGAAGAACCTTCTCTTTTCAAATCTCGATTTCTACTCCACATGGCTCACTTAAAACCATGTTCGGTTCACACAGAACCTCCGCTACTATCTCAAAACTAAACATTCTTCTGCGAATTCATTCTCTCTTCTCATTGCTGCAGTTTAGAGGGATGCTCCCCCTTCTCTAAGACTCTACTCTCAAACCGGCTACACTGTCTTCACCCGCTCTCGTGTCTCGACCCTCGTTTCGACTTCGCTCTGATACCAAATGTTGGTTCAGGCCCCTTTGATTACACACACAACACACACGCAGTGGCGGACCCAGGATTTTTTCCTGGGGGTGCGAATTTTTTTTTAAAGATTTTAGACCCCTAGCTATATAAAAAATTGGTTCATAGCGGGTCGGGTCATGTAAAATAAGTAAAACAAACAAAAAAAGTTTCATAGCGGGTCGAATCAGATCGGGTCGGGTCCATTTCAATTCTCAAACAATCAAACCCTAGTTCCTAACTTCCTATAACATTAACAAACAAAAAAACATCAAAGTTCAAACCATCCCTACTTTTATTTCGCTTAATCATTCAATAAAAGAACAAAAAAAAAACTTATCTATAACATACCTTGGTCTTTAATTAGAATAATCTGGCGAAAAAAAGTGGTTCAACTCTTTCCTCTTGAGAAAGCGCGGCATAACTTCCCTACTCATTGTTCATTCCTAATCCTATCACATACAAAATAAAAAAGGATCTTCAAGTGTTCAACCATAGCCCATGTTCCTTAATTTTCAATTTAAAATTTTGAATTTCAAGCCCTAGTAATTATTATTTGCCAATCAACAATCATATAATCAACAAACACGTTTGCCAACCAAAATTTTGAATTTCAAGCCCTAGTAATTATTATAAGCCCTAGTAAAAAACATGTACCTGTCAGGGGCGGCCAAAATTAACCAGTTTGCAGCCGAAAATTTGCAGTCGACGGCAGGAATTATGCTGTCGCTGGGCGCTGAAGTGAGGCAGACGAAGGGCGGGAGTCGCTGGAAAGTGGCATCGATTTGGGTTTTTTTTTTTTTTTTTTTAATTATGTGGACTGGTTTGTTCAACAAAACTAGTAGTTGGGTAGGGCTTGAATGGATATTAAGTTATTGGGCTTGATGGATTGAATTTAAGTTTTATTAAAGGGGTTAGTAGGCTAACTTGTTTACATAATTTGATTGGGTTTCAATCCGTGTTCACATTTTTTTCCATAAATTCCTAACATTTTTTCCTAAGGGGTGCGGACGAAAATTTCCAAAGGGTGCGGTCTGGATTTTTCGCGAAAAATACCACTAAATTTTTTTTTTCAAGGGGTGCGGCCGCCCAGCCACCCCATAACTTGGGTCCGCCCCTGCACACATGTATGTATAAGAAAGTAGAGTTGCAAATCTAAAGGGTACATCACAAATCAGAGAATACTACTCTTTATACTAAAATAATAACCATCACATGCACAAAAGAAACTCAGTCCAGGTCTCCATGAAATCAGCAACAACCTACAACGTTAATATTCACTACCAGGTCAAACCCCATTACTCTGTCCCTGAGATTTTAATATTTTCCCACATTTAAAACAACTTTGACTATGTTGATATCGATCCATAGCTTCGACCCGTATCCGAAAACCCAACTTTGACCTGACCCATCAAGATTTACCCAACAAAGTGTTGAAACTACCCTTTGAGTTAACGTTAATTTTAAACAGAGATAGCGAATTGGATGGGCTGACAACAAAACTCATACCTGAAGGGTCTAGTTGCAAAAAAAAAATGATGAATATGGCAAATCTGTCAAACCTCAGGAGCAATTTTGGCATTTCACTGGATAGAATATTAATAAGTTTGTCGTTGCATCCTATTAGGCCCATGAAGCCCATGATTAGCTCTTCCAAGCTCCATTGTTCCAACTAATTTTATACCTGTCGGGTGGCCAGGTATTTTAGTTCCTTTCGAATTTGTTTAAGTGTGTGGGGGTGTTTTGTCAAAACAAAACAAAACTGATACCAATAAGAGAGCATTACCTTCTTCGTTGGTATCATTTACCTGGTGAAAGTTTACCAAGCCCCTTAGTTTCTAGCATATCAGAAAAGGAAGCATACTAATGAATATTCTTCAATTTTTTAGATAACTTAGAGAAAATGATAGTCGAGAATGTGTCAGAAAAATTGCATGTGAGTGGTGGTGACACACCTCAACTTGAAGCAACAAACATCTGTTAAAGAGAATAAAAGATTTCGATTCAACACTAACTATTGAAACCCATTTCCATGTATAGTCATGGTTGAACATAAAAATTCCATGTTAGTTGGGTAAGAAGAAATGCATTGTTATTAATCAAGTAACTCACTAAACTAAAACATCATTTCCATGTAGTAATGCAAGGTTGAACATGAAATTCCATATACAGAACCAAAAAGTTGAAATAAACCAAAACACAAGTTTGCCCATGCTAACATCTTCCTATATAATCGTAAGAACCAATACTTTATAAATTCATTATAACAATGGCTTATTCGGATGACAAAAAGCCTACAAAATCCATGGAGTTTCAAATCAAGAAACTAGTCATTTTTCACTTTTCACGTATAATCGAGCCATCTTTGGAGTTTCAATAGCCATTCATCCTGTCTCTAATGCTCTTTTCACCTGCACAAGGGGCCTATGGTTACCCGTTACCCGGCCTGACCCGCCCTGGGTATTTCTATACATATTCTTCTCTTCAGCTTTTGGCTTTATTCTGTTTCAATTCTTATAACAAAAGTAACACCTCCTTTTTTTGAAACTTTTACTTTTTTTATCCATTGCCATTACCAATAAATTAATACAAAAACTACGGTTTCACTACAAGAAAAAACCCATAGAGACGACACTCATAGGGACAACACATGTCCTCTCTATAGATCACCTTATAGAGACGACATGTCGTATCTATAGGGCTTTCATGCCTTTTAAGATATGTTACCTTATAGGGACGACATATCCTCTCTATAAGGTCAAAATATTTTTTTTTTGTTTTTTTATTCTCAAGTTTATTGAATTGGAAACTTTAAAAAAATGTTTTAACTTATAGAGACGACATATTGTCTCTATAAATTTAAATGTTTTTCTTTTAATTTAATTTTGTTAATGCTCAATATGTATGAAAATTAAAATAAAACTAAAAAATAAATTTTAACTTGTAGAGACGACATTTCGTGTCTAATTAAAAAGTTTGACTAAAATAAATGTCTAACATATAGAGACGATATGTCGTCTCTATAGGGAAAAACATTTTTTCTTTTGTTTTTTAGTTTTGGTTAATAAATAATTAAAAATACAAAAAAAGTTATTCGCAAATAGAGACGACATGTCGTCACTATAAGCCCAATTAAGTTTATTAATTTATTCTTTTAACTAAAAATATATATTTAAACCAATATAGACGACATATCGTCTCTAAAATGTTTGAAAAAAAATTAAAAAAATAAGAAAACTAAGCTATAGAAAGGACATATTGTCTCTAAAATGTTTGAAATGAAAATTTTAAAAAAATAAATAAACTAACCTATAGAAAGGACATATCGTCTATATAGGGAAACGTGATTTTGTTTTGGATTTTAGTTTTGGTTAATAAATAATTAAAAATACAAAAAATGTTATTCGCATATAGAGACGACATGTCGTCCCTATAAACTCAATTAAGTTTATTGATTTATTCTTGTTTTTAAAATAAAAAATATATATTTAAAGCTAAAGAGACGAAAAGTTGTCTCTATAGATGAAATGATTAAATTGTTTTATTTAAAAGGAAAAACTATAGAGACAACAAGTCGTTTCTATTGGTGAAAAAGGTGAAATTATTTTATCTATACTAAAATCCTATAGAGATAAAAAATCGTCTCTCTATAGGTGAAAATCTATTTTTTTTATTTTTATAAAGAAAAACCTATAGAAAGGATAAGTCGTCTCTATATGACTTATATGTTTTTATTTTTATTTTTTAAACATAACATATATAGACGACATGTTGTCTCTGTAGGTGAAAATATATTTTTTTATAAAGAAAAACCTATAGAGTCGACAAGTCGTCCCTATATGGTTTAAATGGTTTTTTTTTTTTTTTTTTTTTTTTAAAGAGAACCTATAGAGACAACATATCGTCTATATACGGTTTAAAAAATATTAGAATAAACATTTCTTTTATTTAGTAAATATTAAGTTTGATTTTTAATTTTTTTTTTTGCAGAAACTTGTAGGGACGACATGTCGTCTCTACAAACTCTTCTATAGCAACGACATCTATAGAGACGACTTTTGTTGACTATAGGGACGAGGCTGTAGAGACAAATTTTATAGAGACGATATGTCGTTATAGGTGAACAAGGCCTGTAGACACAACATGTCCTCTCTATAAGCTGAAAAAATGTCGTCCCTATAAGATTTTTTTGTTGTAGTGTAATTTCTACATACGTATCACAAACCAAGCAGCCAAAAAAAGTAAGAGAAAGGTTGGTTGCATCAATAGCATCCTCATAGACTGCAAAAAGAATAGTATTTCAGAGTAAAATGTCAAAATAGTCTCTGAAGTTTAATCATATTTGCTTGTTCTATCCAAAATGAATTTTTTTTTTTTTTGTGCATGAGTTCTTTAGGTTTGTGTTTTATTGTCATTTTCATCCAAATCACTAACTCATTTTTTATTTTTATTTTTATTTTTATTTTTATTTTTTTTGTTAAGGTGAATGACATTTTTGTTCTTTTAGATGAAACAAGCAAATATAACTAAACCGTGGGGTTAATTATGGCATTTTACTCTTGCATTTTTGTTTTATGTTTTTTATTGACTGTTACCCCTCTATATAGCTTAATGTTTATTATTTTAATAACTTCTTAGATATATACATACATATATATATATATATATATATATATATATATTATACACACACATATGTGTTATTAAGACATTTTGATAAAAAAAATTAAATTATATTATTCATCAAAATCCATTGGTATACACATTAAAACTTATATGACCCTGATTGTCTGGACCGAAAAATATCATTACATAGCAATAGACAAACGACACCTAAAAATTTCTGCTCCTGGGTCCGTCACTCGTGATATCTGCATGTATATTTTTAATGTCATAGTTTTAGTAGGATTTATTTCTTCATTCACATTTTGCTTCTTACACATGACTAAAAACTATGACATTAAGATGTTCATGCAAATATCAGTAGGGGTGGAGCAAGGAGCGCATATCTGCATGGATATCTTTAATGTGATAGTTTTTAGTAGGATTTATCTCTTCATTCACGTACAATTTGTTTCTTACACATGACTAAAAACTATGACATTCAAGATGTTCATGCAAATATCAGTAGGGGTGGAGGTAGCAACGGAAATTCTTAGGTGCCGTTTGTCTATCGCTGTGTAATAATATTTCTCGGTTCGTTCGATTTGGGTAGGGTTGTATAAAATTTTAATGGGTGTTTCAATAGATTTTGGTAAATAATATAACTTTATTTTTATCAAAATGTCTGTAATATACGAAAAATAATAAGTGTATACAAATCTATTAATAATACTAATAACAATAATAGATAAAAGTCATTATGTTTTGGTAATTAAATTATAACAAGATATGTGATAATGATGACGGCTCCTATTATCAACCAATCACTATAAATACGATGATAATATCTGTATTCAACCCAAGGAGATCATTTTATTTTAATGTTATTAAAATTTGAATGGTGGGGTCTCGTTACCATATCATTCTAGTAAAATAATCAAAACCTATTTTATTTATTAACCAAAAGGTTGTTTGATTATTAACCAAAAGGTTGTTTGATAAAATAGAAACGGGATCAGGAGAAAACGCTCAAAAGTGTGTGAACGGTGAGAACGCATCCTGAACCAACACGTGTCACACGGCATAGAGAAGGGCGGAGGGGCTTTTTTGTCCTTTCATATTTCTTTTTTTAAACGCGAGTTACATCCCGTTTCCATTTTTGGCGTTTAATAAATACCGCACGTTTTATTGTTTGTAGATCAGGATCATAGTTAATATTTTGGCGTTTTAAGTATGTTTTGGCGTTTTAAGTATTGCTTGTAGATCAGGATCATAGTTATATTCCACAAAACGACCGCCACCGCACCAACTCCATCATCGGCGCACAACCACTACAACAAAACAATCGCCGCACCAACCTCCATCACCAGCGCAACTGCTGAGCAAATCAGAAATATGGGCATGAATGGTGGGGGGGGGGTGGGCATGAATAGCGACAGCAGGATGAGGTTAGAGAGAGAGAGATCGGGGGTGAGTGGGGTGGGTGTGGGTAAAAGGGTGTTATAAATAATCTTATTATTTTTATTTTAATGTAAAAAATCTGATAAACATATGAAAAATAAAAAATAAATAGGTAAAGTGTTGAAACTACCCTTTGAGTTAACGTTAATTTTAAACAGAGATAGCGAATTGGATGGGCTGACAACAAAACTCATACCTGAAGGGTATAGTTGCAAAAGGCGATTGTCGCATTTCACTAGGGGGCTACTAAATGTACCCCCTCTTGTTACTTTTCATACCCCCGTTTCCATAAAATCACATCTAAACTTATCATATTTACCCCCTATACATGTCATATTTTTTAAAAGTACTCTTTTTGTTACAAAATAAATTTAAAAGTGTAAAAAACTATTGTAGACGTTTTTTTTTTAAAAAATTTTTGTTTGTTTTTTATATTAATTTAAAAAACATATTTTTTTAAAGTGTTAACTTCGATCGAAAGTCCTAAACTCGTTTTATCTTCCTTATAACATACTCCTTATACTAATTAAATTTGAACTTATATAGATTGTTAATTTATAGTTTGATAAAATTATTTTAGTACCTATTGTTTATTTTTTTCACTTACATAGATGGTTTGAATGATTAATATGTGCTAGGGCTCTATAAACACTATTTTAAAAGAAAAAACTTTATTACTTTTTAATAAATAAAAATTATTAATTATTTTATAAACACATTTAAAGTATTAAAAATTATAAAATTAAAATCTTTAAAATATAAACTAGACGAGGGAAAAATATAATATAGACTTTTTTTTTTAAAAAAAAAGAGAGTTCAAAACTTTTTTTATTATTTTTATAAAAAATGTTAGTATTTATTTATAATGATGTTCAATAAAAAAGCATAATCAAAATATGATTTGAGAAAGTGTCTTTAAAAACAATATCCGAGAACTTTTAAAAAAATATGTTTTTTAAATAAAAATTAAAAAAACAATTTAAAAAAAACATCTGTAATCTTTTTTTTTACACATTCTCTTTGTTTTGTAACAAAGAGAATATTTTTTAAAATGATAATTTGTATAGGAGGTAAATATTACAAGTTTTAATGTGATTTTATGGAAGGGGGGGTATAAAAAGTAATAAGAGTGGGTACATTTAGCCTACCCCTTTCAGTAAATAGAATATTAATAAGTTTGTCGTTGCATCCTATTAGGATTTAGGCCCATGAAGCCCATGATTAGCTCTTCCAAGCTCCATTGTTCCAACTAATTTTATACCTGTCCGGCGGCCAGGTATTTTAGTTCCTTTCAAATTTATTTAAGTGTGTGGGGGTGTTTTGTCAAAACAAAACTGATACCAATAAGAGAGCATTACCTTCTTTGTTGGTATCATTTACCTGGTGAAAGTTTACAAAGCCCCTTAGTTTCTAGCATATCAGAAAAGGAAGCATACTAATGAACATCCTTCAATTTTATAGATAACTTAAAGAAAATGATAGTCGAGAATGTGTTAGAAAAATTGCATGGTGACACACCTCAACTTGAAGCAACAAACATCTTTTAAAGAGAATATAAGATTTCGATTCAATATTAACAATTGAAACCCATTTCCATACATAGTCGGGTAATGCATGGTTGAACATAAGAATTCCATGTATAGTTGGGTAAGAATAAATGCATTTCTATGTAGTAATGCAAGGTTGAACATAAAATTCCATATACAGAACCGAAAAGTTGAATTAAACCAAAACACAAGTTTGCCCATGCTAACTTTGATCTTTCTATAATATCGTAATAACCAATACTTTATAAATTCATTATAACAATGGCTTATCCGGATGACAAAAAGCCAACAAAATCCATGGACTTTCAAATCAAGAAACTAGTCATTTTTCACTTTTCACGTATAATCGAGCCATCTTAGGAGTTTCAATAGCCATTCATCCTGTCTCTAATGCTCTTTTCACCTGCACAAGGGGCCATCTGGTTACCCGTTACCCGGCCTGACCCGCTCTGGGTATTTCTATACATATTCTTCTCTTCGGCTATTGGCTTTTTTCTGTTTCAATTCTTATAACAAAAGTAACCCCTCTTTTTTTTGAAACTTTAACTTTTTTATCCATTGCAATTACCAATAAATTGATACAAAAAGTACGGTTTCACTACAAGAAAAAACCCCTATAGGGACGACACTTATAGGGACAACACAAGTCCTCTCTATAGATCACCCTATAGAGACGACATGTCGTTTCTATAGGGTTTTCGTGCCTTTTAAGATAGGTTTATAGGGACGACATATCCTCTCTATAAAGTCAAAATATATTTTTTTTTAGCTTTTTTTATTCTCTAGTTTGTTGAATTGAAAACTTTAAAAAAAATGTTTTAACTTATAGAGACAACATATTGTCTCTATAACTTTAAATGTTTTTCTTTTAGTTTTATTTTATTAATGATCAATATGTATGAAAATTAAAATAAAACTAAAAAATAAAGTTTAACTTATAGTCGTGTCTAAAAAGTTTGACTAAAATAAAAGTCTAACATATAGAGACGATATGTCGTCTCTATAGGGAAAAACATTACTTCTTTTGTTTTTTAGTTTTGGTTAATAAATAATTAAAAATACAAATAAAGTTATTTGCATATAGAGACGATATGTCGTCACTATAAGCCCAATTAAGTTTATTAATTTATTCTTGTTAACTAAAAAATATATATATAAACCTATATAGACAACATTTCGTCTCTAAAATGTTTGAAAAAAAAATTAAAAAATAAATAAACTAACCTATAGAAAGGACATATTGTCTCTAAAATGTTTGAGATAAAAATTTTAAAAAATAAATAAACTAACCTATAGAAAGGACATATCGTCTCTACAGGGAAACATAATTTTTTTTGGTTTTTAGTTTTGGTTAATAAATAATTAAAAATACAAAAGATGTTATTCGCATAAAGAGACGACATGTCGTCCCTATAAACCCAATTAAGTTTATTAATTTATTCTTGTTTTTTAAATAAAAAATATATATTTAAACCTATAGAGACAACAATTCGTTTCTATTGGTGAAAAAGGTGAAATTATTTTATCTATACTAAAATCCTTTATAGACAACAAGTCGTCTCTATAGGTGAAAATCTGTTTTTTTTTTTTTAATTTTTATAAAGAAAAACCTATAGAAAAGATAAGTCATCTCTATATGGCTTATATGTTTTTATTTTTATTTTTTAAAGATAACCTATAGAGACGACATGTGTCGTCTCTATAGGTGAAAATATACTTTTTATTTTTTTATAAAGGTAAACCTAAAGAGACGACAAGTCGTCTCTATAGGGTTTAAATGTTTTTTTTTTAATGTTTTAAAGAGAACCTACAGAGACGATATGTCGTCTCTATAGGGTTTAAAAAATATTAGAATAAACATTTCTTTTATTTAGTAAATATTAAGTTTGATTTTTTTTTCAGAAACTTGTAGGGACGAGATGTCATCTCTACAAGAGACGACTTTTATAGCCTATAGGGACGAGACTGTAGAGACAAATTTTATAGAGACGATATGTCGTCTCTATAGGTGAAAAAGACCTATAGAGACAACATGTCCTCTCTATAAGCTGAAAAATATCGTCCCTATAAGGTTTTTTTCTTGTAGTGCGAATTTCTACATACGTATCACAAACCAAGCAGCCAAAAAAAGTAAGAGAAAAGAATAGTATTTCAGAGTAAAATGTCAAAATTGTTTCTGAGGTTTAATCATATTTGTTTGTTCCATTCAAAATGATTTTTTGTGCATGAGTTCTTTATGTTTGTGTTTTATTGTCATTTTCATCCAAATCACCAACTTATTTATTTATTTATTTATTTTTTCGTTAAGGTGAATGACATTTTTGTTCTTTTGGATGAAACAAGCAAATATAACTAAACCTATGGTTGATTATGGCGTTTTACTTTTGCAGTTTTGTTTTATGTTTTTTTTATTGCTTGTTACGCTTCTATATAGCTTAATGTTTATTATTTTAATAACTTCTTGGATATATATATATATATATATATATATATATATATATAAATTATACACACACATATGTTTTACTAAGACATTTTGATAAAAAAAATTTACATTATCTTATTTATCAAAATCCATTGGTATACACATTAAAAGTTATATGACCAAGATTGATCTGGACCGAAAAATATTATTACATAGCGATAGACAAACGACACCTAAAAATTTCTGCTCCTGGATCCGTCACTCATGATATCTGCATGGATATCTTTAATGTCATAGTTTTAGTAGGATTTATCTCTTCATTCACAGTTTGCTTCTTACACATGAATAAAAATTATGACATTTAAGATGTTCATGCAAATATCAGTAGGGGTGGAGCTAGGAGTGGATATCTGCATGGATATCTTTAATGTCATATTTTTTAGTAGGATTTATCTCTTCATTCACGTACAGTTTGTTTTTTACACATGACTAAAAACTATGACATTCAAGATGGTCATGCAAATATCAGTAGGGGTGGAGGTAGGAGCTGAAATTCTTAGGTGTCGTTTGTCTATCGCTATGTAATAATATTTCCCAGTTCGTTCGAGTTGGGTAGGGTCGTATAAAATTTAATGGGTGTTTCAATAGATTTTGGTAAATAATATAACTTTATTTTTATCAAAATGTCTTTAGTGAAACATATATATATATATATCGAGTAAGTTATTAAAAAAAATAAGGGGAATTGGCCTGTAATAATCCCAACTAGAGGTCATTGGCCATTGATAGTCTCATCTTTGAATATTCCCTCCACCAGTCCCACCTTTCACCTATTTTTCCTGCACCGGTCCCCCGTTAAAAAAAATTAACGGAGTTATGTTTTTTCCAAATTACAGACAGTTTTTTTACGGCTTTTGATTAGAACGACGATACGAGTCCATTGATGTAAAACGTACCACGAAACGGTGCTCTAAAGGATGAAAACATCGCTTCAATTTGGGTGTTTAAATTTCCAATTAACAAAAATCAAGTCATTTGGAGCACTATTTCGAAGTAAGTACTTGTATCGTCGTTCTGATCAAAAACCCTAAAAAATCTATTTGTAATTTTAAAAAAAGCTTAACTCCGTTAATTTTTTTTAACGGGGGAACGATGTAGGAAAAACAGGTGAAAGGTGGGACCAGTGAGGGGAATATTCAAAGGTGGGACTGTCAATGGCCAATGACCTCTAGTTGGGATTATTACAGACCAATTCCCCAAAAAATATTAAACATTAAGCTATATAAAGCTAAACAAGTAGTAAATAAATATATAACACAAATGTAGGAGTAAAATATCAAAATCGTCCCTGAGGTTTCATATATATTTGCCTGTTCAATCCAAAAGGACAAAAAATGCTCTTCAACTTAATAGAAAAAATAAACTAGAAAAAATAAACTGAGTTAGTGATTTGGATGAAAATGACAATAAAATGCAAACCTAAAGGACTTAAATGCATAAAAAGGTCATTTTGGATGGAATAAGCGAATATAACTAAACCTTAGGGGATACGGAGTGGCAGCGGCAAAGCAGCGGCAAAGCCGTTTGCCGCGCGGCAAACACCGCCGCCAACCAACATCGAATGCGGCAAAACATCAACGGCGGTGAGGCATTACCGAAGCGAGAAGAAGAGAGAGAGGGTAGTGAGAGAGAGAGGGGGTATTGTGGGTGGGGTCCATTCCTATCTCAACCAATCACACCTTTTTCCTTTTTTTTTAAAAAAATAGTTTACCACTTCACCAAGTGTCTAAACCATTGCCAACATTTTTCACCAAAGTTTAAACACTTTTGCCAAATTGACATGGCGCGCTCTGATTGGTCAGTTTTTTCTTTTGCCACTCTAAACTGTTTAACCACTCCTTATACCCTTAGGAACGATTTTGGCATTTTTCTCCCATATTCCAGCAGCCTCAATCTTTACCTTCCAGTTAAATTCATAGACTTCTTGAAATATGCCCTTGAATCTTTTGTCAAGAAAATGAAATATATTGTAATTCAAGGAATGGGTGGATTCGATTAATATGATTCTACGTGGCACATTGTATACGTGTGAAATCCGTATACGATGTATTCGACACACTTGTACGCATGAATTTGATATATATGATGTATAACACAAACAATTTGTATGAAGTTTGACAAAGTATAGTTAGAAGATCAATACATATCAAATCAGATTGATTTTTAACTGCATTTTTTTTGGTAAAAATCTCTACAGTAATGTCTCTATAATGTCTCTGATAGATTTTCTGGTCTTGTCTCATCATGCGTATTAAATACATATAAATAGACTTCCACATACATTCGACTTCTTAAAACGCATGGACCCTTATGCGTATAAACATTCATACACATGATCTCATACGTAGGACAACTCATACGTATGTGAATATCTAGCATTCTAAACAACCAGTAGATCAAAGATTACACCAGGACGCTATCTAGACACATTGTCAGCTATTGTCGCTCAAAATGTACCAATAAACTCTCCCTTGACAATTCTTGGAGGTCTTCGTCTTTTGGTTTTTAGCATGTTTTCTAACCTTTTTTTTCAATATATATATATATATATATGTATATATATATATATATATATATATATATATATATGATAGGATGAAGGCCCTTTTGGCGGATCAAATCGATCTATGAACTCACTACGTGTTACTATATGTTTGAATGTGTGCAATCCATTTGAACACACACAACAATTATACAAGATGTAAATAAACATTATGCTCCAATTAATTCATCGATTACACATGTTTGGCTCTAAACATAATTCAAACGGATCTGCCAAGTTATGAACGAATGAGACAAAACATGAATATATAGGCGATGGGCTCATTGGCTAAGACATACCCTTAGCGAATAAGCCACATTCGCTATTGTCCAGGAGGACCAGGACTCATTCAATAAATACCCTTAGCAAATAAGTCCTCCTTCTCTTTTACACCAAAACTAGTGTAACATATGTAACATTTGTGCATTACATATGTAACATATATCAAAACCATTACTATTTTAGACAATATTTCACCACCTAACACCTATAACTCGATAGTTATCTGTCTATATACATCAAATGCATCTACAAACTCTCCCTTGGATATAGCCGGTAGTCTTTGTCTTTAGTCGTCACTCCCATTGGTCTTCTAGTCGCTTCTAGTGTGTATCTTGAAAGAGTAACAAACACGTATAAACACACGATCCCCTCGTAACACATTGTGATCTTGACAGTTAAAGATATATAATCTTCTAAGACCAAGTGTGTATGGCATCTTCATGAGAAATAACAAACTTGAAACCAATACTTCAACTTCTCCTCTCCGATAATTCCATTCGTGTTTGGTTTAACGCAACTTCACCCTTCCTTTGATACTTTGATCTTCAAAAAGCCAACTGAAAAATGATAGAGACTTTGAACACAACACTGATCAGCATCAAATAAGTCAACACTCACAAAAATATAAAATCACGTATGTTACAAAACACAGTTCTTCGGATCCACACATCACTAGAACTTCGATGCTTGATCAATAAAATGACAATCTAGAATACTGTGCAAACCTTCACAAGATCTCTATGTCAATGACACCTGAATTTGCAGTTGTAGTATCACCCGAATTTCCAAAATTTAAACAATTCTGATATTTTATTCCCTCTAATTCTTGGTAAATCCACAACATCTTCATATGCGGAATTTTCATGGTTTGGGCCCTAATATCACATCAACAAGCAGGAACACCAATCGTCAATCAAAAAAATGATCTAAGAATACCATTGTATTCTCCGGATCCTTTGACTAACCCACAATCTACACAATCACATATTTCCATCATCACGAACTAATCCAACGCATCCCCAAATATTCGAATTTTACGCTGAAAACCGGATGCGTAAAATCCTGAAAAATTTGTCACTAAAATTTTTCACAACAATCCTCCCATTATTATAAGTTTCTAGAAAAATTATTGTTCAATTTTTTTTTTTTCTGAAAATACTCTTTTAGGATGATGATTGTATCTTGGCGAATAGGTCTCATTCTATCCATGAATTTGATCAATATATCATCGATGAATTTGATCAAAATTTTTAGATGAATTGATTCAGTAACACAAACACAAACCAATCAATTTTAACGTTCCAACACTAATAGATCCATTTGATTTCAGACATCAGTTTGACACTTCAAAAACCTACTCTTACCAATTTCAATCAGTTTTTCATTAAAAACCATCAAATTCAATCACATATCAAGAGCATGGTTATCTGATTAACTATTAAATCGATTAGATCAATACCTGCTCTAATACCACTTTAGGTTCTTTTAGCGGATCAGATCTACGAATTCACTACATGTTACTATGTGTTTGAATGTGTAGAATCCATTCGAACCCACACGACAATTACATAAGATGTAAATACACGTTTTGCTGCAATCAATTCATCAAAAACACAGTTACACATATTTGGCTCTAAACACAATTCAAAACAATCTAAAAAGTTATGAGCAAATGGGACATGACATGAAGATATATATATATATATATATATATATATATATATATATATATATATATATATATATATATATATATATATATATATATATATATATATATATATATATATATATATAGGGTAAGGTTCATGCGAGAACCACCTTTATTGCGAGAACCGCGAGAACCAATGTGAACACAAGCTAAAATAGCTAAAAAAACCTAAAAAAACCCTAAAAAAAACCTAACCCCCACCCCCCACCCCCCAAAAACCTAAACCCCCCACCCCCCCCCCCCCCCCAAAAAAACCTAACCCCCCCCCCCAAAAAAACCTAACCCCCCCCCCCAAGCTAAATGCTAAAAACTAAAACCCTCAAAAAACCTAAAAAAAACCTAACCCCCACCCCCCAAAAACCTAAACCCCCCACCCCCCCCCCAAAAAAAAACCTAACCCCCCCCCCCCCCAAAAAAAACCTAACCCCCCCCCCAAGCTAAATGCTAAAAACTAAAACCCTCAAAAAACCTAAAAAAAACCTAACCCCCCCACCCCCAAAAACCTAAACCCCCCCCCCCACCCCCCCACCCCCAAGCTAAAATGCTAAAAACTAAACCCCCAAAAAACCTAAAAAATCTAAAAAAATCAAAAAAAAATCAAAAAAAAATCTAAAATTTTTTTTTTATTTTTTTACTATTTTTTATGTTCAAATCGCTACTTTTTGTAGCCAAAAACAAAAAAATTTTTAAAAAAAAAAAAATTTTTTTTTTTTTGGATACTAAAAGTAGCGATTTTTATATAAAAAATAGTAAAAAAATAAAAAAAAAATTTTTTGGGTGTTTTTTAGATTTTTTTAGCTATTACTGTTTGTGTTCACACTGGTTCTCGCAATAAAGAGTGGTTCCTAACGGATCTTTGTCCTATATATATATATATATATATATATATATATATGCGATTGGCTCATTCGTTGAGACATACCCTTAGCGAATGAGCCATATTCGCTACTGTCTAGTACTCATTTGCTAAACACCCTTAGCGAATGAGTTCTCATTCGCTTCTACACCAAAACAAAAGTTATATGCTTATATGGTTGTTTGATGGAATTTGAGACACACAATCTTAGACGATTTTAGTTATTAGTGTATGACGTGTGTCGGTGTGAGTGTATTTTTAGTTATATTTATAGCTTTTTTTTAACTCGTCGAATTTCAAGTTTTAAATTTATAAAACACGTTACTGTCACTCTACACACGTTAGGGCAAGTGCACCCAGCGCTGACGTAGTATAGTGATGGCAAGATACCGAGGTCGTCCAAGGACACAATATATATGATAGGATGAAGGCCCTTTTGGCGGATCGAATCTGTGAATTCACTACGTATTACTATGTGTTTGATTGTGTGCAATCCATTTGAACACACACAACAATTATACAAGATGTAAATAAACATTTTGCTCCAATTAATTCATCGATTACACATGTTTGGCTCCAAACATAATTCAAACGGATCTGACAAGTTATGAACGAATGAGACAAAACAAAAATATATAGGCGATAGGCTCATTGGCTAAGACATGCCCTTAGCGAATAAGCCACATTCGCTATTGTCCAGGACTCATTCACTAAACACCCTTAGCAAATAAGTCCTCCTTCTCTTTTACACCAAAACTAGTGTAACATATGTAACATTTGTGTATTACATATGTAACATATATCAAAACCATTACTATACTAGACAATATTTCATCACCTAACACCTATAACTCGACAGTTATCTGTTACATACATCAAATGCATCTACAAACTCTCCCTTGGATATAGCCGGTAGTCTTTGTCTTTAGTCGTCACTCTCATTGGTCTTCTAGTCGCTTCTAGTGTGTATCTTGAAAGAGTAACAAACACGTATAAAGACACGATCCCCTCGTAACACATTGTGATCTTGACAGTTAAAGATATATAATCTTCTAAGACCAAGTGTGTATGGCATCTTCATGAGAAATAACAAACTTGAAACCAATACTTCAACTTCTCCCTCTCCGATAATTCCACTCGTGTTTGGTTTAACGAAACTTCACCCTTCCTTTGATACTTTGATCTTTAAAAACCCAACTGAAAAATTGTAGAGACTTTGAACACTACACTGATCAGCATCAAATAAGTCAACGCTCACAAAATATAAAATCACATATATTAGAAAATACTGTTCTTCGGATCCACACATCACTAGAACTTCGATGCTTGATCAATAAAACGAAAAACTAGAATACTTTTCAAACCTTCACGAGATCTCTATGTCAATGACACCTGAATTTGCAGTTGTAGTATCACCTGAATTTCCAAAATTTATACAAATTCTGATATTTTATTCCCTCTAATTCTTGGTAAATCCACAACGTCTTCATATGCAGAATTTTCATGGTTTGGGCCATAATAGTCACATCAACAAGCGGGAACACAAATCGTCAATAAAAAAATGATCTAAGAATACCATTGTATTCTCCGGCTCCTTTGACTAACCCACAATCTACATAATCACATATTTCCATCATCACGAACTAATCCAACTGTAGGTCCCTAGAGGAGAATCTAGATCAACCTATCCTTGTTGTTTTAACACAAAATCAAGTGCGGAATCCTTGATAATATGCAAATCAAGCCCAAGAACACAATCTATACACAAAGAAAATCACTTCAAACATTCATATATTGATTCCAGCAGAGTAACAAGACAAAATGTAACAAGAATGCTCTCAATACTCTGGGTGTGCTCTCTCTAGTTGAACTGTGAATTGCAACCCTGTATATATAGCCCAACACCCAGTAACATCACGAAGGAAGTACTGGACCACGAATTATGTCCAGGCCCACGAACCATTGGGTTCTTTGTGGACCTATTCAACGAACAACTAATTTTACGAAGAATAGGTTCTTCGTGACACTCCATCATGGTGAGACAACATTCTTCGTGAACAAGTGTTTCCCACGAAGAAGTAGATTCTTCGTGGGAAGACTGTGTAAACATACAAGAACTTACAAACGTCGTACCGAGTCAAGATAGGAGGATATCTTGACTTGGTCGACTCGACCAAAACTATATAGACGCGTTAAATAAAGACCGTAAAATTACAGACGTAATCAAGAACAAGCGACAGACACAAAAGTGCACCAACATCAGTCTTGAACTGCTAGGGATATAATCACCTTTAGCTGGTTCGGATGTCGCATCTACACATGCAACAGATCTAAACGCGTAATGAGAATAACCGCTAGGGATATAATCAACCTTAGAAAAATTTTCAAACAAAAACCTTACTAAGAGTTGATATCAAACAATATAAGCAAACAACACACATATGAACAACTCTCAATCAACTACCAACCAACAACAAAACTTTCAAAATGTGTTAACTTCAACCGTTTATGAAGATGAAATGTTTTAGGTTTTCAATCAGGTTTCAAGTGGAATAGAGTCGAGTTCCGACATCGGGCAATCAAAAATAAAATAGAAATAAAATTTTTTTGGTTTTTATAAAGTTTATATTAAAACACACCTAAAATATTTTTGGTATTTTTGGATATTTCAAATGTAAAGACGGAAAGCAGTAAATAAATATTTACAGTCATGCAGAAACAGAGAAACATAAATAATTATTTACAGACATTCTTTTTGCGAGTTTCGAGGGTAAGAGAATCATATCAGTGTACGGTCATGCCAAAAAGCTCTTGTTGTTCAATTAGTTAACATTTAGATAAGCATCCTATAACGATTATCGGTATTGTTGTCCACTTAAACTCAACAATCAGATGTAATCATGTGACTTGAGGATACGTTAAAGTATAATTTATACTTACCGACTTGTGTTCATCCACTCACGACACATTCCCGTATCAAGGTATGCATGATAGATCATCTTACTGGTGAGTATACCATTTATCATCTATTTCAACGTATATGATGTGAGATACTCACTTATTTGAGGATGAATACAAACCATATGTGATAAATCCACTTATTAACGAGGAACTTGATATTCGGATGCATGCACGGTACGAGAGCAAGTCCGTGAACAGGTTAGTACCATCGTACCGACAAAGAGACGAACTTGACTCTCGGATGATAGATGTGATATAGAATCACTTATTCGAGGGTGAATGTGATATTTTTATCACTTATTGATGGTCGAATGCATCATGTATTATATACATGTATGTATAGTATGTACACGTATGTATGGTATCATGGAAGTTCTAGACTTGCGCCTCCATTATTTTCGGTAAAAGAATCAACCATGATACCCAGATGATAAACAACATAAAGACCACGTATCTCAGAACCTCGACAATCTATCAAACGAAATTTCGGTACCAAGACCATATGCCAATGAGCGGTTCCCACACAGTGTTCAGTCAATTAAGTTTATATGACACTGCACACTTTTAAATGATTGTGAGCTTACCGATACATCATATATAGAGCTACTTATCGTTTTTCATTTTAAGATCAAAGAGGTTTTGACAGACCACTGATGTACTATCATTTTCTCTTTTGCTCACCAGGAAACTCATTTGTGTTTTTCTATTGTTTTTGTGTTTTTGAAATATTTCGATCTTTTTGTGTTTTTGTAATTTTCAATGTTTTTGTATTTTTCTTTTGGAAATTACTCCCCCTAAAATGCAAAAACTACGATAAATTAAAAACACAAATAGATATTTACAAAAACGATTTTCCAATGTCAGTTTACTCTTGTTTAACCTTAATGCCGTTTACCATAAGTAAAAAGTCAAAACGTGATTTGTCAAAAGCTTTGGTAAAAAGGTCGGCACGTTGGTCATCGGTGTGGACCTTGACAACATCGATAAGTCTTTTATCAAAGCAATCACATATGAAGTGATACTTGATTTCGATGTGTTTGGTCTTTGAATGCTACACAAGATTTCTAGTGATCTGTAAGGCAGCAGAATTATCAACAAAAATAGGAGTAGTTAAGAATTCAAAACCATAGTCGCGCATTTGGTGTTGGATCCACAAAACTTGGGAGCAACAACTTGAGGCAGCAATGTACTCGGCTTCACAAGTTGATGTAGCGACACAAGTCTGCTTCTTGCACTGCAAGGTAACCAATCGATTTCCTAAAAACTGACATCCAGCGGTTGTGGATTTGCCATCAATTTTACAGGAGCCCAAACCCAAACCCAAACCCAAACCCAATCCCCATTTTCTAATGGGCCCACCTGTTAATGTATTTTGTGTCTTCGCTTGCACTTTTGTCAAACATGTATAAACGATCTTTGTTTTGGTTATGTTTTTGTTGTTTAGATGTAAGTTGACCAAGTCAAACATCCTCATTGTTTGACCAGGCAGGTGCATCCCCATAGCACAAATCCTAAACACCCAACAATAGACGCTGAAGTGGCTCGAATGGTCAATGTACCGAATAGACTAGCCACCAAAAAGTAAAAAAGGTTTAAATTTCCTAAAAAATAAAAAATCAAATCAGAATGAAAAAAATCAGCAAACCTAAAAGGCCAGGCATTAAGTAGGATGACTACCCACAAGGCATTTGGTCTCCTTATTTCACCTGATTCCCAAAGGACACCCCCCTTCCCTCTGATCCAGCAGGATCTATTAAACACCACACACGCAGGTTTCTTTCTGACAAAAAGGTTTCCAAATCTTTGCATGGCACTAGAAACAAAAAAAGAAACGGAGAATAATTTCCTATTCACAAAGATTTGATCCCACCTTATACCTCCCAGGTATAGACTAACCTCCAGTCTAAACAATCCTAACACCCAAAACAACAGCTGACTTAACTCTGCACTTAGAAAGAGCAGCAGACTTAAGAGAATACACACACCCACAACACAACCCTTAAACATTAAAAACAAACAAAGAGGAAAAAGAACTATGGAAACCCACTCACACCAATACACCATTTAGCCACCAATACACCATTTAGCCACCAATATTGCCACCATTTAGCCATTGGTTTTTGCAAATTTTGATACCATTTAGCCACCTATATTGTCACCATTTATCGCCGATATTGCCACCATTTAGCCATCATTTTTCACACAATTTGCGAGTTTTGATACCATTTAGCCACTAATATTGTCACCATTTAGCCACCATTTTTAACACAATTGCAACCATTTGCTACCATTTATTTGCTACCATATATTGGTTTTTAGTTCTGGTTTCTTTTATCCCTGCTATTTTCATCAAAATTACATATCTATAAAACTACAAATAATATAAAAAAAGTCTAATAAAATCCCAAAATTATATAAAACATCTTGTTTTCAAAAGCATATAAAAAATACCAACTAAAATATAAACTAACTAAAATTATCCTAATAAGATAAACATCTAAACATTCAAAACCAAGTGTTTATAGCATATCTTCGAACTGTAGCTGTTAACATAGCTTCAATTTGTGACATCCTATCAAGCAACGCATCTTTATCCACCTTATCTTTTTCTTTGTCAGCCAACAACCCCGCAATAATTCCATTGAACTTTTCTTTTTCTTCATCTTTTTCCTTAACGAGCTCCCTGATAACTAAGTTCAACTTTTCAATCTACAAAATAACCAATGAATAGAATCAAGAAATCAGAATTAACGAAAACTAATAATGGGTCAAGTTGGTTGCAAAGAAAACAAAATACAATTGTGAGCTACAATTCAAGTGCTAGAAGCTAAATAGCATGTTCAAGTTTGTTTACATATTAAAAAGGAAATTATACCTAATTTTAAAAACATTTTTTTGTATGGAACAACCCGTAAAGAAGGTGTAATCAAATCATTATGAAATTCCTTAACATTCTCACTAATTTAAGAGCATCAAACCTAACATAAAATGGGCTGTTCGAGCATGCTATCAGCTATGTAACGGATCAAAAGACTAATTTCTCAATACATGTCGGGTTGACATACCAACAAACTTTGTATTTTATAAATAACTAATTTGTTGAATACGATTATGGAAACAATAAAACTCTACATCAATTTAATAGTCTAAAAGCAGTTAAGCACACTTTGGGCTACCTTCGAAGGAGTTGACCCATCTATACTTACCTAAGTTTTCAAAGTATACCTAAGTACCTAACTAACTGACCCGTTGGAGACAACATATCCTAACCATGTCATTTCTAAATATCAAAAACTTCAATATCCTTTAACTTTATACATCAAAAATCACCATGATCCAAAATCATGACACCAAAAAGATCTCATTTACACAGTCATACTTCATCTGCCACTAAACGTTTAACCTTTTTTACATATGTAACATCATGCCTCTTTTATAGAATACTCAAATGCATCGATCATCAAAATTCCAAAAGGGTAAAAACTAGAAAGATAATTACCACTTTGAGAATAAGTCAAACAAGCAGAGTTATATTCTTCAACTGGCAACTTTTAGATGCTCTACTGCAGGTTTAAAAACAGTATCATAAACACCCCATATAACAAGAAATGATCATATCATATAAAGATTCAAACTTAAACTTAAAAACCACATATATATTAGTTTAAAATCAGTATCATGAATAGACCTGGTAAACAGGTCGGTTCGGGTCATGGGTCAAAACGCGTTCGGGTCAAAACGTGAATTATAAAAACTTCAGCTGGTCACGAAATTCATATGGGCTGTGCACTTCAAGCTTTTTGAGACGTGGGGCCTATTAGGGGTGTTCACGGTTCGGCTTAAAACCGTGAAACCGCCCAAACCGATCATCGCTTTGGTTCTACGGTTGGTTTTTTCTCTATTTCGGTCGGTCGGCTTCAAAAATCTCAAACCGTAAATATCAAATATTATGTAGACATATATTATGTACATTCAACTGATAGAACTAAAAAAGTCACAGATGACAAAATCATGTACCAGGTAACTTGTTGGGTTTTCTGATCGGAACAAATTTCTCACCAAGAGCCAATGCAATAGGAGGACCAAATATGAACCCTCTTGCTTCAACACCTGCATTATGACACTAAATTCAGTTAGCAAAATCAAAGAATTAAAAAATTAACTAGAAATATTTTTTATTTTTTATTTTTTGATTTATTTATATTTTTAGCCTATCATGCCCAAATCCATCTTGACAACACTGATTATTGATAACATGGAGTTCAAAACTCAAGGTTTATATTTATTCGCATACTTACAGCATTAATGTCACTTCCACAGGCATTCTTAGTATCAGCCCTTCTAGCTTTAGCAACAGAAGTGGGAACTGTTGCTAATGGTTCAATCACAAGCCCATGATTACTATATTTAATATCAGTATCATCCAAATTTTGGTCTGCCAGAGTAGATCCTGTATGACTTTTATTCGCGTCAGAAGAGAATTGTTGAGCAGTTGGTTCAAAATCTTGAAAAGAGGCTGTATCCCCATCTTTTGCCACTAGCCAGTTTTTACCGGGACTTATATAACTTCTAGAAGACAACTAGAGACTGGAAAGAGCATGCCAAGCCTGTCAAAAGCTTAAATATTTAGAAAGTTCCATTTAATAAGAATATATATTATAAAAATTGAATAGCAACTGTTTTCGAAAGAGTAGAAGATCAACAACTAATGTGTTACCTTGTCGACTTGTGGACCATGTGTTGTTTTAACATTCTGACTTTCTGAGAGATACCAGCAGATGAAGACATTAATGTGTGAATTTCTTGCAAATAATTCGCTTTTTTCCTTCAGACACAACTTTATGATCATCTGATATCAACTGAAGCAGAGTTTCTGGTGTCATCACCTTTGAATTTCCCACGTAGCTCTGCAAGATCCTTTTCAAGTGTCTCTGCAAATCCAACACTTGAACCATCCACAACATCACGGCCATCAGTAAGTACATGAACACGTATCCTCTTGGCATCGCGTTCACTAGCACCTTTGAGCACCAACTGCAGACCAATAAGTTAGACATGATGGTTATCAATAAAAAGTAGATAGATAGTTGTTGGTCTGGTTATATGTTGAAACCTACACACCTGTAACTGATCAAGGCGTGAGTGCACGTCCACACCACTCATCAATCCAGTAAGGTACAAGGTGTTATTTGCGAAAGATTCTTTGATGTAACTGAAACCTTCGTCTTTGTAAATTTTTTCAGAGGCAAGAGCATTATCAACAAGTTTTGCACTAGTTGAACAAGTATAATCTTGTTAATAAACATAATCAACAATCAAGGATCATTATTATAACAACTTAAGAACCCTTATGTCGTTTTTAAATAGAAAACAACCAGAATCCTATATATCCCCAATTTACATTTTAGTGATATTTTCCTTTTGTAATTTGATAAAATTTTATGTTCATCCAAGCATGTCTAATATGCAACATAGATGATAAATCACCAAAGAATGAACAAAACCACACAAATTTGACACTGCATATGATCATCTCATTTGATTGTGAAGCTTAATTTTGTATACTCTTTCATAATAGATGTAAATTATTCAACAAGAATTTTACCAATAATGTAATACCGAACATCAAATTATCAAAAATCAATGACGAAAAATGAAAGGGGATTAGAGAAATCACCCTTGAGCAAAAATTCGTCCGGCACCAAGAGCATTATGCCCGACTTCACTGCTCCCCATGTCATCATCAGTTGGAAGCTCGACCTTCCTATGAGCCTTCACCAATCTCCACCGATCAGGGGCACTCGAAATCGGTGAAATCAAAGTGATTTTAGTTGACAGTACAGTTAAATCAAGTGCGGAAATCAAGAAAGAGTGGAGGATTTTTACCTTACCAGTGGATTACCATGGAGATTAGGAACCCTAATTACGAGAATTTGGTGAAACGTAGGGGAGCGGATGAGAAGCAAGAATTAAAATTTTGGGAGGGGGGTTATTTGGTTGGAACCTAATTAACTTTTCTTTTTAAACGAACAGATTCATTAGAAAAATAATCCCTCTATTTGAATTTTCATGTTGTCACCAATAACATGGTCACAATTAACAAATACTTTTTTATTTTTCAAGTTTTTGCGTATTTTTCTCACAAATTGCCACCGAAAATAAAAATGTGGCAAAAATTGCAACCACTTTGCTACCATATCATGGTAAATACGCTTATTTTCATTTCCGTGGCAAATCAGTGGCTAAATTTGCTATCATTTTTTTCGGTAGCAAATTTTGGTCACAATTGCCCAATTTTCTAGTAGTGCTGTCAAAATCAATTGAGAAACTTTTGAGTGATTTGTTCTTCTTGATTGACTGTGCTCTTGCTTGGTTGTGTGTAAATCAGGGATTCCGCATCTGTGTTTATGCATTAGATAACTTGAAATTACCTTGTTCTAAGATCCTTTCAGGGGCCTACACCACCACCTTTCCCAACATACCCAAACCGTTTTTGATTTTTCATCATTAAAGGCCGAAGGCTGGTTTCGTGCATGTGTGGCCTTCGTGTCTAACATGACACGAAGGAGGGCCTTCATGTATCTTGGAGTGTGTTTTGTGTGGCATCTTTATGCCTTCGCGTGTCTCCTGCTGTATTGCCTATAAATACAGCAGGATGGATTTCATTATGTAAGAGTGCATTTTGACAGAGTCTGGAGCTTGTTTTGGATATTATATGCTGTTACTCTGTCAAAATCAATTGAGAAACTTTTGAGTGATTTGTTCTTCTTAATTGATTGTGCTCTTGCTTGGTTGTGTGTAAATCAGGGATTCCACATCTATGTTTATGCATTAGATAACTTGAAATCACCTTGTTCTAAGATCCTTTCAGGGACCTACACCACCACATTTCCCAACATACCCAAGCCGTTTTTGATTTTTCATCATCCCCCCCCCCCAAAAAAAAAAGAAACTTCTTCTAAGTGGTTCCAACGAATCCAAGACACCTTGTGATGCTTTAAACAGAGAAAAGAAATACATAGGAAGACTGTTTAAATCCTTAATGACTTTTTTCGAACATCGGCATTACACACTTGGTTAACCCAACCCTGTTAAACTGAAACCTAAAAATAATAATCAGTCAGTCAAAATTTCAATAAAAATTTACTACAATTTTCAAAGAAAAATATAATAAGACAACATAGTTAGTACCGGAGATTGTAACCATATGTAGAACCTTTTAGAAAAATGAGACTTAAATTTAGGAATCTTTTATGTTTTGGTAAAATCATAGTGCTCGAGATTAGAAACCAACTTCCAATCCTCTGATGCTTTAATTGGAGGGCCATGTTACGATTTTTTTTTAAAGGAAAATTTCATTAACAAACACCCGAGCCCGAAGACCGAGCCGGGAACAACGAACCCACAATTACATAATTACATAATTACAAATTTACACCAATCAGACCACGATGTAGAGTTATTTCTAATCCCATTTTTAAACCACAAAAACCCCAACGATTTAACGTCGCTAAAAATCGAGTCTACCTTAACCTCCTTGTTCGAAAACACGGCATTGTTACGAGCTAACCAAAGACACCAACAGCCCACCCGAATGATGCCTTGCAAAACAGTCCTTTCCCCAGCCTTGCTATTCCCGGTTTTGTGGAGCTCCAGCAAGTCACGAATCGAGAAAGCGAAGATAGGTGGAAGACGACACCAATGGCTGATTTTCTGCCATAGGACCGAAGCAACGATGCAAGAAGTGAACAAGTGATCTACACTTTCCTCCTCGGACCGGCACAAAGCACACAGACCATCACCCACCATAATACCTCTTTTTCGTAACTCATCAACAGTAGGAATTCTTTCCTTTACCACTCTCCAAACGAAAACGTCGCATTTAACCGGTATCCAATTACACCAGTCTAGAATAAAGCTGTTGCCAAGAGGAGCGTTACTCTCCATCAACCTTCTGACAGAACACAGAAAATCCCGGAGCTATCACCCAACCATTTCCAGGAATCCGGACAATTAGAAAACGAGACCGAAGAAATGTCGGAGGAAAGGGCGCTAAATTCAGCGGCTTCATCCAAGCAGTCAGGGCCATGTTTCCAAAGCCAGCTCCCGAGGAGCCGATCACGAACCGAACAAATCTTAACGACCTCCAAAGCAAATAACATGGGATAAACCTCCTTCAGGGGAACCTCTTTCAACCACGGGTCAAGCCAAAACAGGATATCATCGCCTTTACCAACCAAGCCCCTAAACATCTTCCGAAGACAACTGTTTCATAACACCGGATTGTTGATCACCGAGACTATCCTTTGCCAAACTCCACCGAAGGTAATGCTAACCGGAAAAAGGACCACTTGGAACCGCCGGAGTGGAATGCGTCAATAGTCTTTACCCACAAACTCTCCTTTTCACACTTACTAAGAAGAGCGACATTAAGGTTACCGAGTTTACAAATGCCCAAACCCCCCCTTTTCTTAGACGAAGCCACTAAGTCCCAAGCTACCCAATGGGTCCTCTTCGAATCGGCCGAACCTCCCCATAGAAACTTTTTAATTAACCCTTCAAGATCCCTAATCACTCTAACGGGCGCCTTGAATAAGGAGAAAAAGTAGTTTGGAATGCTCTGAAGGACGGATCTGATCAGAGTGATTCTCCCTCCGATAGACAGAAGTGAAGACTTCCAAAGAGAGAGTCTTGATTCGAAGACATCGTAGACTGGCTTCCAGTTGCTTATACGGTTCATGTTCGCCCCCACTCTAAGGCCCAGATATTTAAACAGGAAGGAATCAGAATTGCAACCAACAATGCTCTCCAACGCTAACACTTCGTCCTCGTCCACCCCAATGCCATAAAGATTGGATTTCCCGAGGTTGATGCGAAGCCTGAACATACATGAAAACATCTGAGAATTCTGATTATATTCAATGCGTTGTTTTCCTCCCATTCTCCTAAAATAAGGGTGTCATCTGCAAAAAATAAATGAGAGAGCGCCAGCCCGTCATTAGGGAGACTAATCCCCGAAACCACATTAACTTCTACCGCCTTATCGAAAAAACAAGAAAGAGCTTCCATGACCGCCACAAACAAGAAGGGAGATAGGGGATCTCCTTGTCTCATCCTTTTTTCACACATGAATTCAAAGGTTGGCGCCCCGTTATGTAACACCCTTGTTATTATTTTAAAGGTTTTCGTATAAATAACGAAAATAAACATGTAATTACGATTAAGTATCCTTAGAAAATACGAGTAATCTAAAACTTTTACAAGTTAAAAGTTTTCAACATAATATAAATAAGTTCGTCGTTTAACATAACAACGATACATAGTGCGGAAGCTTATTTCGCAATCGTGTTCTGTTCTTGCTCGTTGCTTGATCTTCATCCGGGCACTCTTGGCGATCACCTATGATCAAAACCAACTTAAAAGTTAGTTTTGATAGTCAAATATTAAGTTCAAACAAGTACAAGGGTTAAAAGGGCAAAATTTAAAAATTTTCCGGAGTTAGGGGCGTCGCGTGACGCCAAGGGCCTAGGCGTCACGCCTAGCCCTTGTTTTCACAGACTGTTGCTTTCAGCTGTTGCTGTACATACCCAACTCAACCCGATTTCACGGAAATGGCCATAACTTCTTCGTTATTGATCCGTTTTACCCGATTCTTTTTCCTACGCGTCCGTAATTTAATTCTCCATCATATGAAGTTAAAATCCAACATCCAACCTAAATAAATTTTGAGACTTTCAAGCCTTCGACTCGTTACCTTTTTATTAAATTTTACCCGTTTATGCATTTTATCAAACAAACATATTTGTTTGATTCCTACATCATCTACACTTCTTCAAATAAATGTTATATACCATATTAGGTTCTAATCACAGGTTTATTACACAATTTAAACCCATTTTCGCTCGTATGCTTATTTTGACCCGTTAAGGGTATTTACGCACTTTAAAGCTTGAAATCGCTTTCATTCATTTCTAGCATCTTATTCCTACATTTCTTATCAAGCAATCTTCAACTACAACTCTTTGTGTGTTGGATTACAATGTGTATATCTATATGTTCTAATTTTTGCCCTTCGGATTGTTATTTTACGGCAAGACTCAAATAGAGCTATTTGACTAACATATTACATCTTTCAACTTCTATACTTATTCTAAGTATCTATCTAATCATGAAATTCGTTTCCAAACAACTCTTAAGGGTTGTTTGTTCAATTTAGCCTACAAGGGCGTTTTGGTCGATTTTGGTCCTTCTTTTACGACGAAGGACTCTCACCAATTATTCGACCAAAATAACACTTTTAACTACAACATAATTATGCGTACCTGGCTCGGATCAACATGTTGACCCATTTTAATACCTTTCGCTATTAATATCTAGATAATAGCAATGCTAACCATGTGTTAATTCCTGTGATCATAAACTCAACATGCAATCATCAAATATTATTGACAAATGGTGTTAACAACACCATTTGACCCGTTTAGTCGAAATGACCAATTGTCATTATAAGATGGCACTTAATTACCATTTCACCCCTTAAACCTATCCCGGTTTACTTTTTGAAATCATCCAACTTGAAAGTCGTTTCCTGTTTTATTTGACCCATTATGACTTATGCCAAATGATGTCGTTTTAAATCCCTTTATCTATTCGTTAACCCATGTCCGGATTACCATTTCACCATTTTTACCCCTTTCTACCATAATTTATGGTTTCTGCCATTTTCGCTTGTTCCGACTAGCATTATATTGCGCCGGAACATCATGTTTCATGTACTTAACATAAATCGTATTCCATGCTCACAAATAAGCATTTTGTAATAAAAGTAAAAGGGCGTAAGCTTAACTTACCTCGCATCCGAACTACGCTTTTCCTTTCCTTCGTGATTCGTTTGATCCGCTCCCTCATCAAGCTTCCACCTAGCTTGTTACGCGTCAAACTATCATCATCATTTTCATGGTGGTTAGATTAGTCATTCAAGATCATGACCTTCACACCTTATGAATCTTTTACCACTATTCTTAATGAACCTTATCATAGGTCGGTTTGACTTTTAAAAAGTCAAACCACCAATTTACAAATATGAACGCACTAACAAGTTCACATGACTCGATTTAGGCATATTATCAACCACTTAGTGAGCGTCATCTTTTGAGATGCTACTTCTACTAACATGCTATCTAATTCATACCTCAAGTAACCATAAATCAACATGTAATTTTAGTTATTGTATGCATATATACACTTTGACCATCATAACCATGGGTTTAACTCTTGTGTCAAAACCCACTTCTAATCACTTATGAACTCTTAACAAAAATCTCTAATTTGTTTAAATAGTTCATTCATATGAATTAATATGATGTTTATACACATCAATTTCATCAAATCAACAAAACCCACTTAGCTCATACTTGGCTATTTGATAAATCACTGGTTTATGGCACAATTCTACAAGTTTGCATCTAGGGTTTGTTCCTAGACTTGTACCCACACTAATATCACTATAACATTGAACATTCATGCAAGAATTTCGTTCATGCATGTTCATCACAAATTCGAAATATCAATAAACATCGAAATTCAACATACCTTGTGATCCCCTAAGCTTGGTGATCACGATTTTATTAAAAGCCCCAAATTCTTGGCTTGATTTCTCTTTGATTTTGGGAATTTTTGTGAGTTAGGTTTCTTGGAAGGGAACCCCCCTTTTTCTCCTGTATACATCGACCAAAACACACACATATGTGTGTGTTTTGGTGTTTTTAAGTTTTAATTATAAACTTGTTTCCAATTGTCCACTTTTAGTGCCTCAAGGTTTTATTTCGATCTATTTAAGTTATAATCCATTATTTATAACTTAATCACATATTATTAACTAGGTTAATTATTCCTAGTTAATTTAATGGGTTCGGGAGTTATAACCCGTTGTATTTTAAGTCCCGTTAACTCGGGCTCTTATAAACTCAAACTCTTAAAACTTTGATTTGCTTGTATTTAATTATTAGGATTTCTTATTTAAATCCAGTTATTTACCTGGTTATTTTTTTTACTACTAACGGTACTTTACCCATCTTTTAGTATTAACGGAGTTTGATTACCAAACCCGTTTTCGGGGTGTTACAAGTCTACCCCCCTTAGAGAGGTTTCGTCCTCGAAACCTTTTCTTACATAATTCATTGAGTTTAAACTCAATGTATTTGATCCGAGAAATCTTTTAAACATCACTTATACCTTTAACCAATTGTTAGTATTACCAGATAAGTATGGTAACATTTTTTGGTCACTAATTGTCTACGTATCTCATACGACATAGTGCAACTTGAAATAACGTAATCTCATTATTCCCACTAGTTTAGTTAACTTAGCGATATCCATCGCTTTCATATACTATCGAACTCTTTATGAATCCGTTACTTTGACCCGTTTAAAGGTCTTTAGTGAAATCCTTCACTTTTAGCCACAAATTCTTTTGTTTTCAAATTTATTTATTCGGTTCAGTTATACCGAATCTACCACTTACAAGCAAACCAAATTTCTTGATTTGAATTGCTGACCTTAACCGGTCTCACTAACTAGACTTATTAGTCCAGTTACTTTCACCGCTCGCTTGGTTATAATGTGATTGTACCTCACATTGCATTTCTTGACCGTGATGTGCTCAATATTGGGGGATTTTCATTGTAAGTTTTTCGCTTCAGTTTTGCATTTCTTATAATATTGGGGGTGTTTTGATGTGCTCAACTTGTAGGAAGGGAGAAAAGATGGCAGTTCGTTTGATGACAGAGCGTTAGGTTTGCATTTCTCGTGGTGTTGATAGTTGATTTTGAAGGTCCTTATGTTTGAAGACCATGTGTTCGATGAAATGCCTAAATGAAAATTAATCAAGAGCTCAATTTTGTTTTTCCTAAATGCCATGTGTTCGAGTTTTGAAAGGTAGTTTCTTGAAAAACAATAATTAGTTTGATAATTATCATTAAGGTGCACATTTCCAATCTTCTTAAAATGTTATTTGTAACATGTCTTTAGAGACATCTAAGTTACACCAGAAAGGGGCTGCCAAAAAATAGGGTGTTATGAGCCGATTGGAAGTAGCATACCTGGTGCTCATAAAGTACTTCTTTTTCTTGTTTCAAATCATTAAGAGAAATGATTTTTTTTACTTGAGTTCATAAACAAAAAATGAGGTGTAATTTGAACCCATATCTTTCATATGCAAGTTCGATAGACCCATTGTAAGTCTTGATTGTTGATAATTAACTTGATATTAGTAAAAAAAACTAAGAAAATCAATGGTATTTAGCCCTATTTATTCTGTTGAATATCCCCCCTTTTAGTCTGAATCTCAATTGAAATATGCAGTCAATCGGCTATCTACATAGCTGCGCTCATAAATTAAGATCAAGTTACTCAACAGTACCTTTTGTTTTATCTATTGTTTAACCTAAAGAGTTATTAATTATAGGTTTACACCAGTGCCTTGAAGCTTGTGCGATTCATGGCCTGCACATAAAATCCAACTTATACACATAGAATTTATTAGAGAATTAGGATCAGTGATGATAAAATTCTTAGTTACCTTCAATGAATGTATGTTCTTTTGCAGCTTCGTTTTACTCGATTTAAAGGTTAGATATCTTATGGTGTCACCAGTGGGAGTTTATGTTGCTCCACCTTGTGACTGGAAACGCTTTAATTATTTTGAACCATGAAAGACATTAACATGTATCGTTCTATTCATATGTTTATGATGATTTATAGCTATAAGCGCCATTTGTTTATTTATTTATTATTTTCTATTGTAGATGCATGATGATGAGCATAAAACTGATAACCTACCAACAACCAGAGTTTAAATTTATGGTTTTTTATTGTTGCTTTGTTACAGCGCACTGGCGGATGTGTAGATACTCTTATCAACAACCATTTTGATTTTGTACATATGATTGTATTCACTTTGTGAAGAGGTGCCTATGCATATATGTAAGTAAATTTAAATAGTAAATGTGATTGCTGATTCCATACCTAAAAAAAGATGTATGTGTTTCTGTTCTAAGTTGTCTCTCTTGTAGTAGGTACACCATTAAAATCTGTATAATTATTAACGTGTTGTGATGGCTTAGGAGCATGAGGATGATGGAACATGTATATTCTTTAATGAAGGGATTCGCAAAAGGAAATGCCTTTCCCTATATATCTTCATGAATATCAGAATCCAAATGCTTCCAGTGATATCATTTCAGATGAAACAGTCTCAACATGGAACATCTTGATTCACCCATGTTCGAACAGAAAAATCCGGACCGTCAAAAATGTATGTGAATTTCACCCTTTGTTTTATTTATCTTATATATTATATATTGCATATACTCTTGTGGCGTTTTGCTAATACATTTTTTTTTTAAATTTTCATGTATTATTCATTAAGTTTTATTGTTATTGGATGGCGTAACTTAATGAATCCATAAGAAATCTCCATAGGGGATGCTTGTGTGTTCAAAGATCTATAAGGCAAGGTATGTTGTTTGTTTTAAAGGTTCCATAAATGTTCCAGTAGGTGATTAGGATGGTTTCAAATAGAAGCTCTTGATTGTTTTATGTTTGTTGTTTGTTGTTTTTAGAAAACAATTGGTGTATCTGAGGGTGTAAACGAGCCGGGCTGAGTCCGAGCTCGACTGGGCTCGAGCTCGGCTCGTCATATTTTTATGAAGCTCGAGCTCGGCTTGGTTCGAGCCTACTTATTTGAGGTCGAGCTCGGCTCGACTTGAGTTATTTTGGGAACAATCTCAAACAAAATTGATGCATGTCAGCTCGATCTCGCTTCAATATTGCTTGAACGAGCCAAAGCTCACTGTTATCATTATCATTATTATTATTATATTATATATAAAAAAATAAAATGGTGTTTGGACTCGTTTAGGCTCGCGAGCCTAAACGAGCTTTGTATTTTAGGCTCTGGCACGATAAAGAAATGAGCTCTATTTTAGGCTCGAGCTCGGACTCGTTAAAGCTCGGCTCATTCAAGCTTTTAACCGAGCCGATAACGAGTAGTTCTCGAGCCTCTGGGCTACACCCCTAGGTGTATCATTAGTCTTCTTTTGTGTAAAAAAATTGGGTTTTTAATAAAAAACTATATTTTATGATTGGCTTGATTGATAAGCGTGTAATATGTTAGATTAGAATAACATATTGACTAGATTATATATATATATATATATATATATATATATATATATATATATATATGGTATTTTGATCTTTTTTAACAAATTTTTAGTTACTGAATATCAAATTTTAATCAAATGTTTCATTCCATGTTTACTCTGTTTAATTGAGTTTGTTATCATGTTTCATTCCATGATCACTGTTATTGTTGTAATTAGTAAAAATACTTAAGTTATGTAATTTTTTGTACATATTACAATATATTATAGTTTGTATTCTACATATTATTGTAAATTTTTGTGCGCATTATCATATTTTTTTCTATTATCAACACCTTGTAATACACGGTCTATAACCTAGTTATATAATAAATATAATCGATGTTCAAATTGTAGAATATATATTTTTTTTCCAAATTAACAACACCCCATACTTCCTGCAGAGAAGAGGGATTGCTTATGAAATGTTACAGTGTGTACATGGATGAACAATAATAACCAAAGATGACGTTTAGGAACTTTATTGATCAAGTATGAAGAAAAACTCATTGATAGTTCACCAAGAAAAAGTAAGTTTTTAATGTTTTCATACCCTACACAAGTTGTAGTTGTAGTTCGATACTTATTTAGTTATTTTGCAGGTATAAAATGGTAGTTATTTTTACTATTATTGGGCAATATACGAAAGCTTTGTTTGGTAGACCTACCAACTTAGGGAACATATGATTTCCTCTAATGATGAAGTTATTTAAATTAAATCTGGTGGGTTGAGAAAACTTATGCTGGAGGCTGTTACGTTTGGTTACATTTTGTGGGATGTTGAGGGCTACGCTGGTTCTAGGTAATACCTGTAACGTTCCGTTTTTTTTTTTCGTAACTCTCCTTAATTAGATGGCTCGTCTTGTATTTCTTTTTTTTTTTTGTGTTTAAACCCTTAACCATTTCATGTTTTAAATAAGTTAGTTATGTATTTAAATAACCTAACTTCATATTATGTTCTTACCTAAATCTAATATGTCTCAAAACAAGAAACAAGGAAAATAAATGGCTATCCACAGCCCAGCGATCGGAACATGGGGCTGATCAGTTTTGTTCTTTTTTTTTAACCTTCCAACTAATATTTCATTTAACTAAATGATTAGTGATGTAAGTAATTAACAACAAAACAATATATGTCATAATATCTAGGTGGCACTAAAAAAAATATAAAAAGGAATGTATGATGGCAGAACCGACCGAACAGCCGCATGGTTGTTTCAATTGCTTTTTATTATTATTTAAACAACCAACTACTTGTAGTTAATGTCAACCAACTCAACCCTAATCACTTCCTTATAAATACCCAAGGCCTCCCAAGTCTTTTGCACTTTAGAAACACTCTCAAATCCCTCTCAATCACTCAAAATCGTTGCTGAAAGTTCAGGTTCGAGCAGATTCATCAAGCTTTACGAAAATGGGCATAACTTCTTCATTTCTTGTCCGTTTTCATCGATTCTTCTTCCTACTTGTTTGGATTGACCTGAGGAACATTTCCACAGGTTTTCCATGGGAAACCAAGGTCTGGAATGTCCCCAAATAGGCTCCAAAGTGGGCTGTTCGTTTCTGTTTTTATCTAAACTTTGTTAAACTCATCCAACTTGTGTCTAACACATCTCACACCTATGTCCTAATGCTTACAACCTCACTTATGGTTGGTTAAGCTTAAAAACAAGGTTGAGACACTATAAATCAGAGGTTAAAACCTCAAATACTTTCTGTTTTGTTAGGGTATTTTACCCACAAATCATGTAAAACTTAGATCTTGATGAATGAGTGATTATGGAACAACTTGGGTTGTCCTACATACAATACTCACATGATTTGATGATTTCTCTATAGTTAGGTTGTTTATGTTATTGTGCTAATCCTAGTTCGTGACCCTCCTTGGTTGTTTTTACATCAAGTGAAGTGGTGAACATTCAAGGGGTTCCTAAATGGAAGCATGTTCTTCCTACCCCATACATGACATCTATGATAACACGAGGTGCCTAAATGAAGATTCTAATCTTCTACCTCTACTTGAATTATTGGACTAAATAATATGTAGAACTTAACCTAGATATATATATACACTCATTCGAACCTTTGATGTTGAACTTGTGTTTATATGTTAAAGTAGTAGAACATCACCTACGACCTAAAGCTCGTTGTGATTCTTATGGGTGTTCAACTCATGAAAACATTATCATAACCCTTATGGTTACCAAGTGTCATACAAGTGTTAAGTGTTGAAGATGATTATTTTCACATGCTATTCTCATATCTTACTTTTATGTTGTTTTAAATACCGAATCTCGACTCTAAGCATACTTGAACTTTAACCCTACACATTCAATCTTCTAACCTTATCAACTCGTCAATAATTGGATAATTGGAAAGCATATGCAAACTTTGTGAGTATACTCGTATTTTCCCCCTTTTACTTTTACCACTTTTGGGGTGTAACATGTTTATCTATCAACAAACTTACACATGAACATTTTGCTTAAACACATGAACATTCCTATAACATGCTTGTATACGTGATGGCTTGATGCTTTAAACTTGGATTAATCTTATGTGTTGAATTTATCATTAACTTCGTACGAGCCAAACCGTGACATATGTAGCGCTATAGGATTAACGACCCGCCTCTTTATCTTCGGTTATGTCATGAGCATATTGCGTTTCCTTGGTTTGATATGTTAGACACATACCATATTTAAATGTTCATCTTGAATCACATGCTTGCTATGAGGAATTGTTCAAACTTATCTTTTTGCTATGTACGTATCAAACTTGTATACTCGCCTTTCCTTTTGCATTGAACTTTATTTTAACATGTTACAGGTGGATGTTGACGATGAATGGAATCTAGTAGGATGCTTTGATACACACCTAGAAAGAATTGTATTTGTATTGTATCATTTTATTATTCATGGTGTTGTACTTTGTTTCAAACCTTGTACTTGATTCTTTAGAAATGAAATGAAACGATTATTTAAATACTTGTCACAATTATTAGCGTTATGATGTCTCGAGCAATCTTCACAATTCGTCTCATCCCGATGTTTCCGCCGTTGGTTGGGGTGTGACAGATTGGTATCATAGCCATAACTATAGGGAATTAGGAAAAGTAGGAATGCTTTTACCTAGTCTATAGTTTTAGAACCTTATTCGTATGTTTTGCTTGAACTACTACATGATACTTTATTTATTTCTTATTTATGCTCTTTTAAACATGTATATCACTCGTGGGTAATATTCGACATGTTATTCTTATGCATTAATGCTTGTCTTATTATGTGTTAATACTTGTTTCGTTGTTCGATCCTTTATGTATTATTCTTGACCTATTTCTCTATGTGTTAATACTTGATTTATCATTTCATCATCTATGTAACATTCTTGGTATGCCCTCTTACGTGTTTATACCTGTTTGTGTATTCCTTTGACATACACTTCCCTCATGCATTTTACTCGATTTTTTCTTAAACTCGAAAACACTCGTATTATACAAACGAGACGAGTTTACCAAAATAGGCGTGAAACCCACAATTTGGTAAACGACTCTCATTCCGTTTGATTCTATTTTCGCACGAAATTCACCATTAAGTTAGGAGTGAAATCCACATCTTAACGGAAATTTCAAATTTAAATTCTAGTGGACGCTCGTCAATGTGTCGAAATTAAATTTTGACTCGATGAGTGCCAACCACACTTAGGGTACGAAATCGCCAAGTTAGGGGTGAAACCCGCACCTTGTCGACTAGTTCCACTCCTTGATTTTTTTCATAAATCCCGCCAAGTCTCGAAATTTCGATTGATTTGGGACATGTAGTAACCGGAAGGGTAAACACCGTTAACCGACTTGTCGGCGAGAGTATTTTACCTATTAGGCCAAAGCATGCTCCTCAAATTCGAAAGACTTTTTGACCACTTTGGTTAGTCAAAGTTCCGTTTTGGAACCATCCAAATTTTGATCAACATGTGTTTCTAATATTTATTTTATACGATGCAATCTTTCAAACTCGAGTATACTTTCGATATTCTCTTTTCATGCACACAACATATTGAACCTTTTCCATACATTTATATATATGCATGATTTCATATAATATAATTTCATATTCCTTGTAACGACGAGTGGAGACATATCATTAAGATTGGAGTGATTCCTTACCTTGACGACTAACTCCACTCCCCTTTTTCTTAAAAAAAACGACATCACCAACGAGTTAGGGGTGATACCCTTACCTAGGTGATCGTTACCAAAACGTCTCTTCAAAATATCTTATTATGCAAACTCGATCATATTTTATACCCAAATTGTTTATCATTATTCAAAATACCCACTCATACCGATTTCAAAATGCATTGTTTTATCAAACGTACTTCTTATTCTACAATCTATTTTCACTCAACTCATATACGCGAAATTCATAATCATATCTTAAAACGTTTTATTGCTCGAACTTCAAAACCTTACGAAATGCTACCTATCAATTTAATCGGCTCAATGAAACTCTTGCCCATGAACTTCATATTCGACTTAATCATTAAAACATGCTCACCTTCTACTTTTAATCAAAATCCAACCAACCTTTCTCAAATACTTATAAGATCTTATAGAAGTTATATGATTGTTTTACCAAATACCCTTTTCAACATCAACAAATCATTTGTTAATTTTTTTTAATCACTAAGTCCTTTTGCTAAATTTCTCTTCTAAGGATCCTAGTTTTCACAAGAACCTCCTAAATTCATAATTTCTTCTTTGATGAAACGAACTTACTTTTTAACGAAAACCTTTTTCCTCCACCAATTTACAAACACGTGGGCAAGAAGACTTCATAGGGACCGACCATTTTTCGGATTACGTAAACCCTTTTAAACAAAATTAGCATTTCTATTTGTTACAAAATACGTTATGCATAACCAACGAGTACTTTATGTTCCTTTACATATACAAACTATATTCTACCTTTCAAACCAGGCTCAATCTAATTTTGATTCGATAAACTCAACGTTTTGTTGGAACAACTATACATGCACATCGTCATACACGTTTTAGTCGATATCTCGCGATAACACCATTTATATCGTTCGTATCTACATACTTAGCCTTTCTAATCCGCAATGCCTCAACGTACACCGTATACGCAATATTTATTCTTCATACCTACACCTATGTTCATACGTTTTATGCTTGTACTCATACACACACTACTTATACGTTTTACGCTTCTGTTTGTGCACATACTACTTACACGTTTTATGTTTATGCTCATACATACATGTGTATTCATACTTAAACTTATGCTCATACTTTCATCCTTGCTCATGATTCATACATTTGTACCTATACGCGAGCGTAACCTGAGGGATTCGCTTGCGTGGGTCCCACACATACTTAAGCATGGACTTGCTTATATACTATATTCTTGTACGTACACATTCTAAACTTTTTTATGTATACCCCGATTCATGCACAACTAGTACAAGCTATGCGGATCATGCGACGATCAAAATAATCACGGGTGCACACGGGATTATAGTGATAGGCGTATGAGAACCATAGAGTGTGCTACTGCGTATGGTAATACACGGAACGTAACATGACACCGAAGACGAAACGGACGTAACATGGTCAAAACATGGTGGATACGCCGCTGGTACTTCCTATATATAAGTGATTTCACCACGTTACCAAAATTTCGTAAAACGTGCCATGAGAAATTCAGTGTTTTGCAGACCTTTTAGACCTAATTCAAACTTTAAACAACTCACAAACGCGTTATATCCGATTATCCATGACGAGACTTCATTCTTAGCACGCTACTTTCGTCTATCCAATGCTTATGTCATTCTTATACTTGCATTCGTTTATTAAGAGTCAATCGTTCAATTACATATACGAAACTATATGTTTCCAATTGTGTTTGGTACCACAAATCATTTTAGCCAAACAAATCCTTTTACAAACCTATTTTTATTCTCCCAAAATTTCGTACCTTTCAAATGTTTCAAAATTTCGAGTCTCAAACTTTTACCAAAACTCTTTAGGTCTTCCTCTTGAATAAATTTCGGGACGAAATTTCCTAAAGGAGGGGAGACTGTAACGTTCCGTTTTTTTCGTAACTCTCCTTAATTAGATGGCTCGTCTTGTATTTCTTTTTTTTTTTGTGTTTAAACCCTTAACCATTTCATGTTTTAAATAAGTTAGTTATGTATTTAAATAACCTAACTTCATATTATGTTCTTACATAAATCTAATATGTCTCAAAACAAGAAACAAGGAAAATAAATGGCTATCCACAGCCCAGCGATCAGAACATGGGGCTGATCAGTTTTGTTCTTTTTTTTTAACCTTCCAACTAATATTTCATTTAACTAAATGATTAGTGATGTAAGTAATTAACAACAAAACAATATATGTCATAATACCTAGGTGGCACTAAAAAAAAATATAAAAAGGAATGTATGATGGCAGAACCGACCGAACAGCCGCATGGTTGTTTCAATTGCTTTTTATTATTATTTAAACAACCAACTACTTGTAGTTAATGTCAACCAACTCAACCCTAATCACTTCCTTATAAATACCCAAGGCCTCCCAAGTCTTTTGCACTTTAGAAACACTCTCAAATCCCTCTCAATCACTCAAAATCGTTGCTGAAAGTTCAGGTTCGAGCAGATTCATCAAGCTTTACGAAAATGGGCATAACTTCTTCATTTCTTGTCCGTTTTCATCGATTCTTCTTCCTACTTGTTTGGATTGACCTAAGGAAAATTTCCAAAGGTTTTCCATGGAAAACCAAGGTCTGGAATGTCCCCAAATAGGCTCCAAAGTGGGCTGTTCGTTTCTGTTTTTATCTAAACTTTGTTAAACTTATCCAACTTGTGTCTAACACATCTCACACCTATGTCCTAATGCTTACAACCTCACTTATGGTTGGTTAAGCTTAAAAACAAGGTTGAGACACTATAAATCAGAGGTTAAAACCTTAAATACTTTCTGTTTTGTTAGGGTATTTAACCCACAAATCATGTCAAGCTTAGATCTTGATGAATGAGTGATTATGGAACAACTTGGGTTGTCCTACATACAATCCTCACATGATTTGATGATTTCTCTATAGTTAGGTTGTTTATGTTATTGTGCTAATCCTAGTTCGTGACCCTCCTTGGTTGTTTTTACATCAAGTGAAGTGGTGAACATTCAAGGGGTTCCTAAATGGAAGCATGTTCTTCCTACCCCATACATGACATCTATGATAACACGAGGTGCCTAAATGAAGATTCTAATCTTCTACCTCCTACTTGAATTATTGGACTAAATAATTTGTAGAACTTAACCTAGATATATATATACACTCATTCGAACCTTTGATGTTGAACTTGTGTTTATATGTTAAAGTAGTAGAACATCACCTAAGACCTAAACCTTGTTGTGATTCTTATGGGTGTTCAACTCATGAAAACATTATCATAACCCTTGTGGTTACCAAGTGTCATACAAGTGTTAAGTGTTGAAGATGATTATTTTCACATGCTATTCTCATATCTTACTTTTATGTTGTTTTAAATACCGAATCTCGACTCTAAGCATACTTGAACTTTAACCCTACACATTCAATCTTCTAACCTCATCAACTCGTCAATAATTGGATAATTGGAAAGCATATGCAAACTTTGTGAGTATACTCGTATTTTGCCCCTTTTTACTTTTACCACTTTTGGGGTGTAACATGTTTATCTATCAACAAACTTACACATGAACATTTTGCTTAAACACATGAACATTCCTATAACATGCTTGTATACGTGATGGCTTGATGCTTTAAACTTGGATTAATCTTATGTGTTGAATTTATCATTAACTTCGTACGAGCCAAACCGTGACATATGTAGCGCTATAGGATTAACGACCCGCCTCTTTATCTTCGGTTATGTCATGATCATATTGCGTTTCCTTGGTTTGATATGTTAGACACATACCATATTTAAATGTTCATCTTGAATCACATGCTTGCTATGAGGAATTGTTCAAACTTGTCTTTTTTGCTATGTACGTATCAAACTTGTATACTCGCCTTTGCTTTTGCATTGAACTTTATTTTAACATGTTACAGGTGGATGTTGACGATGAATGGAATCTAGTAGGATGCTTAGATACACACCTAGAAAGAATTGTATTTGTATTGTATCATTTTATTATTCATGTTGTTGTACTTTGTTTCAAACCTTGTACTTGATTCTTTAGAAATGAAATGAAACGATTATTTAAATACTTGTCACAATTATTAGCGTTGTGATGTCTCGAGCAATCTTCACACTTCGTCTCATCCCGATGTTTCCGCCGTTGGTTGGGGTGTGACAATACCTAAAATAAATATTTTGTTGGGGACTCTTATTAGTCAACTAACATGCATCAATTTTGTTTTGTATATGTCGACAGGATCAGGTTAAGATGATGATAGCGGAGTCTTCATGAGAGACATGATGGAGTGGACGCATATGTTGTATGTGGTCGTGGGATTGCATGGCTAGGATCGAACACTAAATATGATAACAAGGTGTTTCGTATTACAAAGAAGATGAAGATGTCTATTGTTTTATTAGGTGCTGTTTGTTTTTGCAGACATAAACTGTCTGCAAGCTGATTTCATCTGTTTTTATGTCTGCAACTGAAGATGTGGTCTGAAGATCTGCAAGCTGAAAATATAAGACTGTTTGTTTTTATAAGTTGATACTGTCTGCATAAACTGAAAATATGTAAACTGTCAAACTTATTTCACTAGATAGAAGTCATTTAACATACAAATTACATAAAAAAATATAATAATAAAACCAAGTTTAAAAACACAAATAGTGAAATAAACTCAAAGTACATTGTTTTGCATTAATTCTTGTGCTATCTGATCTCGAAGTTGACTCATGAATTCACGGTCCGCTGCACTTCCATGGTAAGCTACTTCTTCTTCACCACCATCTTGAGCATGTTCATCTCCATCTTGAAGGCGTACATTTGGGTGATCATATTCATCAAAAAAGTCATCACTTAAGCCCTCTTTCCGTATAAAATTGTGAAGCGCAAAACATGCAATCGTAACATTTCGTTGTGTAAGCAACGAGAAGGGGGCCATTTTTTTAATATTGGAAAACGTGCCTTTAATACCCCATAAGAACGTTCAATAACATTTCTAAGTTTTGCATGTGCGTGGTTTAATTTTTCTTTGTCGGTCAATGCACGATTTCGGCGAAAATCTCCAAGCCAATACCTCACATTTCGATATGGTGCCATAAATCCACGAGTGTGTGCATACGCAGCATCACATAGATAATATTTATCTAAAATAGACAATACACACATCATCTTAAAACTATATATGTAATATAAATAATAAAGTTGAGATCGTAAATATATACCCGGAAGAGGAAGTGGAAATGGTGCATTAGCATTTGTTAAAGATTCAGACAATATTCTAGAATCATGTGCTACTCCTTCCCATCCGGCCACGAGAAAAGTAAATACCATGTTGAAGTCACATATGGCCAAAACATTTTGATAACACTCGCCTTTTCCTCTTCCTCTATACAAATGTTGTTTCTGAACAGGGACAATAGCATGTATCAAAGTTCCATCAAGTGCACCAATCGCTCCCTATATAGAATTTAATTGTTAATAATATACATGGAAAGAAATCACAATAGAACTTGTATAATGTACCTTAAAAACTCGTCGTAATCTTTTATTATGCCCTGGAATATCTGGATTAGGATTAAAAGATGTTGGTACTATAACCTCTTTAGCAAACTCCATCATTGTTGCCAATACTTCATGAAAATACTTATGAATTGTTTGTTTCGAGTGTTGAAATCTACGCTTAATAACCGAAAAACATTGATTGTGACCAAGCATCATCAAAAACATAGCCATTTTTTCTTCAAGGGAGATGTGTTTGCTATCTTTTAACCAACCTTTTACTCTAAAATGTGTGCAAAGTCGAACAAATGAATCACGTGACATACGTAGGAGTTCAATGCATTGTCTATCATTGCCTTGCAACAACTCTGAAGTAAAATGGTGTCCGGACATAACCGAAGTGTTATCTCTTTTTCTTTTGGGATTTCTCGGCCAAAAGTATCGAAGATATAAGAACATCACAATGAGGAGCAATAACTTTTGATTATAATCCATGATAAACCTGCACAAAAAAACTGCACAAAAAGCTGCTCAAACACTGCTAAAAAACTGTACAAAAACTGCAGCAATTTGCTGTAAAAACTGCACCAAAACTGCAACAATTTGCTGTAAAAAATAGCTCAAAAACTGCATAAAAACAGCAGCAAAACAGCTCTAAAAACCTGCAAAAAAACAGCACAAAAAATGCACAAAAAATACAAAAAAACTGCAGCAAAATAGCACTAAAAACCTGTACAAAAACAGCACAAAAACTGCACAAAAATGCACAAAAACTACAGCAAAACAACCCAAAAACTGCACTAAAACAGATCAAAAACAGCTTCAATTTGCCAAACTACCAATATAATACACATAACGGTGTTAACTTACATAATTGTTCAAAATACAAAGCAAATAACGGTTCACATAATACGAGTCACATAACATGAATCACACCAAAAAAACAAATACCGATATCCCTCCCTACTTGAACATCCCCAATGTCGTCCCGGTCATCTTAATCCACCCTTTCAACACCTCAGGGTCCGATGGCAATGTCATCCATGCCTGTCTCATTTGTATAGACTGACCAAAAATGTTAAATGCTGCCAAAAACAAGGGATCTATAGGCTCTAACCCAACTAATTTCAACTTCTCATAGCATTCGTCAGTTGATGGTCCTTCCATGCTTTTCACCATATGCTTGAGTGCTTGTTGCATATCTTTAGCCAAATCATCTAGGGTAATGGTGGTCTTAGAGGTTTTAGCCTTTTTGTTGGGCCTAGTTTCATTATCATTAGATGTTTGAGCCTTGTTATTGGTAGGAACTTCATCACCATTTTGAAAACTTTGTTCATGAGAGTCTCCATCATCATTTTCTAGATTATGAAAGCTACCATCTTGTATTTGAAGTGTTTGGACATGTGGGGATGATGAATCTCCAGATGTTTGAGTAGATGTCCATTGATTACCACCTGTTGCACTAAGCCCTTCAAACACAGCTATGTGAAGGTCAAGATGAGGCAACGAGCGTGTTTATAATGACATTGCCCTCGGGTGACCCTGCGCCAAATTAATAGGGACTATAATAAATACTTTTCACTTTAACATGTGACATAATACTAGAAACCTAAACAAATACACACCTTCTTAAAATCTTCCCATTCCTGAGGCGTTAAAGTGAACATATTTGTTTCTGGGTTGTATAGATTTCCAGTCTTGTTTCTCAAGTAGCACCATCCTACATATTTTGATTTCATAGTATCAAAAGCATTTCTAATTTGCTTTTGAGTCAAATCCATGTGAAATTGTTCCTTGAGTTTCTTCCCTACTATAACCCAAGACTCCCTGCACAAGCTTTGTCCATTTCTACCTATCCTCCCTATTTCTTCAAGACATGTTTCTAATAAGCATTTAACAGCCTCATCCGTCCATTGTTGTCGACCATCATTAGTTTCCATCTATAATTGAATCACACATAACATACAAGACAATCAAGAATCACAATATGTATATAACATGTTGTCAAAAACTGCATAAAAATTGCAGCAATTTGCTGTCAAACACAGCTCAAAAACTGCACAAAACGGCAGCAAAACAGCAGCAAAACAACTCTAAAAAACTGCACAATAACTACAGCAAAACAGCAGCAATACAGCTCTAAAAAACTGCACAAAAACTGCACAATAACTACAGCAAAATACCCTAAAATCAGCACAAAAACAACTCAAAAAACTACACAAAAACTGCATAAAAAAGCACAAAAAACTGCACAAAAACTGCACAAAAAAAGCACAAAAACTACACAATAACATCTACTTTGTGTTCAACATTCAAGAACCTTATGTTCAACAAGTCCAACATTAATGTAATTATCTTCTATGAAGTATAAACACCAATGAAATATAAACATTCAAGAACTTTAACACCAATTTTTTGTATGTATCAAGAAGCAAAATTAGGTCTAAGAAATTAGGGCTAACAAACTAGAAGCAAAAAAGAAGCTTTAAGAAGCAAAAATTAGGTCTAAGAAATCAAGAAGCAAAAAAGAAGTACCTGGTCGAAGGAGAAGAAGGAGGTCACCGAAAAACTGGTCGGAGTCGGAGTCGGAGTCGGAGGAGGAGGAGGAGGATGAGGAGGAACGGTGTCTGAGATGGGAGATGTGGGAGGGGCTGATGTCTGTGTGCGTATATGATATGAGGGAGGAGTAGGGTTTTTGTGAAGATGTTATAAGAATGAGATCTGTGTCTTATTTTTTAAGATGAAAGAAGCTGACTTCAGATCTTTTTTTAAAAAAAAAAACAAACAGTCTTCAAGGGTAACGTCTGCGCGCCTTCTGACATTAGCTCCCTTGAAGATGTTTGAAGAAAAAACAAACACCCCCTTAGTGACCCTTGTGATTGTGTGATTAATTTTATATTGTACATAAATAACAGCTTTAAGTAATAAAATTAATTTAATGAACATTTGTAGAGCCAAAGAAGATGTTTGTTTTTACCGACACAAAATTTGTGCCACAAAAATCTTTTATATCAAGGCAAAACAAAAGTATATGTACGTAACTATGAATAGTTTTGCGACACAAAATGTGTGCCACAAAAATCCATTTTTATATTGTGGTGGTAAAGTGTCCTAATATGTTCTTTTTAGGACGCTCTTTAAGTTGTATGTAGACATATTATGCGACTATAAAATTGGTTTCATAATCTTATTTGGTATATTAGGACCATTTTCTTGGTACTAAATTAGCTATAATGTTAAATCATAAGGGTCCTATCAATTAATTTCTAAGGACGCTTGTAAGTGAATCAAAAGATTAAAAGTATGTAAGCACATGTTAGAACATCGTAAAAGTGTCCTAATATGTTTTTATTAGGACACTATTTTGGTTGTTCAAAGACGTATTACGCGACCATAAAATTGGTTTCATAATCTTATTTGAGATGTTAGGACGCTTTTTTAGTTCCGAGACTTATTACGACCCCTTTACATGAAACGCTTTTACCGTTGGTCCTATCAAATGAAAGGTCCTATAAAATAGCATTTTAGGACGCTTTTGCGCGTACTAAAAACCCAGTTTTCTTGTAGTGTTTAATGGGTGCGGGAGTTATAACCCGTTGTATTTTAAGTCCCGTTAACTCGGGCTCTTATAAACTCAAACTCTTAAAACTTTGATTTGCTTGTATTTAATTATTAGGATTTCTTATTTAAATCCAATTATTTACCTGGTTATTTTTTTACTAGTAACGGTACTTTACCCGTCTTTTAGTATTAACGGAGTTTGATTACCAAACCCGTTTTCGGGGTGTTACACGTTAACCAAAACCGAAGCCCGAGCCGAGGATAGGATACCCCATAACCACTTACACCATCTAGAGCCAAACCCCATCTGCCGAAACACATCCACCACGAACCCCCAATTAATGTTGTCATATGCTTTCTCGAAATCGATCTTTAAAAGGAGAGCCTTTTTCTTACGCTTCTTGATCCAAGAGCAAACCTCATTAATAATAAGAGGACCGTCAAGGATAGATCTTCCTCCCAAAAAAGCCGATTGGGAATTCGAAATCACTGACCCTAGCACCATTTTCAGTCTATTCGCAAGGATCTTGGAAACTACTTTATTGATAACACCCACAAGGCTAATAGGCCGATAGTCAGAGAGGCCTTCCGGGTCCTTTTTCTTTGGGACCAAAGCAATAAAAGAAGAACCGCATCCAGGATTGATCACACCCGAATCTAAAAACGCAACCAAAAGATTAACAAAATCAGCCTCTAGAAGGCTCCAAAAACGCTTATAAAAACGGAAATTAAACCCGTCGGGGCCCGGAGCCCTATCGTCTCCACACTCAAAGACGGCGGACTTAATCTCCTCCATGTTAAACGGGGCCTCCAAGAGGTCCGCCTCACCCGCTGAAATCCTCCGCATGTTGTGACAATGAAGCTTTGGACGGTTGGCACTCTCCTCCACAAACTTCGATCTAAAAAAGCTAAGAACCTCTTTCTTGACTAAAGATGGTTTAGAAACCCACTCCCCTCCAACGTCGAGACCGTGGATCACGTTACTGGCCTTTCTACAATTAATAAGAGAATGAAACAGTTTAGAATTCTCATCTCCTTCTTTCGCCCAATTAGCCCGTGATCTTTGCTTCAAGTCCATAATTCTACCAAGTTCTATTTCAGCAATAACCTTCTTGTTTTCTATTAACGCCCACTCCTCTTCTTCCGACAAATCACGAGAATCAAGGAGAGACTCAAGAGCAATTAATTCCTCCTTAGCAAGTTCGAGGACCTCACACTCTTTTAGGCGCATAACATTTCTCCATTCTTTAAACTTATTTCTAATAAACTCCAATTTTTTGATCAGGAAGATATCCGGCGGACAACCAGGCGCTGAAAACGAATTACAAGCCTCTTCAACAACCTCCGTAAACCCTTCCTTTCCCAACCAAGAATTGAAAACCCGAAAGGGACGGGCTCCGAAATTGATAGGTTTGGTGGATAAAACTATGGGACATTGATCTGACCAAAGCCTCGGAAGAGCCTGAACGTGTGCCTCCGGCCATTTATTAAAGAAATCCAGGTTCACGAGGAACCTGTCGAGCTTACTCAGCTTATTCCCCTTCTCGGACTGCCACGTAAAACACCTGCCCCTTATATCGAATTCGATTAGATCTGCCTCAAAGATAAAAGCGTTGAAATTACTAGCACAGGAGGCCTTAAAGGAACAATTTCTCTTCTCCTCCCTAAAACGGTCCGCGTTGAAATCACCCCCAATAATCCCAAACCTCTTTCTTGGCAGCCACACTCTGTGGAGCATAAACATTCAAAATGTTGTACGGAACTGAACAACCTGTAACCCTTCCCCTAACAAGGAGAAAATTCCTATTGTCCACAGTAGCCTCAGAAGAGAAGAGACTAGCATCCCACACGCTAATCAAACCTCCCGACTGACCCGCAGGATCCACAACCACCGAATCAAAACTACTCGAACCCCAAAATTTAGATAAAAGCGAACGGGACACATCACTCTTTTTCGACTCCTGGATAGCCGGAAAACTAATACCATATTTCTTCCTGATTGATTTAATCCACTCGGGCTTCAGATCCCCCTATCCCTCTTAAATTGATAGACAAAAAATTCATTCGGGACCAGTATCAATACCTGATGACCTAATGGCTTCCTTAATCAAGTCTGGGTGGTTGCTCAGATCCACACCTAGTTTATCCCCAGCCGCCACTGTGTTCAACAATTCTTCCTCCAACTTATCTCTAAGTTCACCACCTGATGAACCTTGAGCAGCTCCTGAAACATTGACTCGACAAGGATTCTCATCCTTGCTAACATTGGAATTAACCGGCGACGCTCTGATGTTCAGGTCAAAACCCCCTTCCTCGTTAAAACCTGGAGAAGACCTCCCCCCTTCCGCTTAAGCTGCCGAGTTAGTAAACCCAATAAAACCAAACCCTGGTTCATACGCTTCTGAGACAGGCCTAGGTCTCTTAACAGGCCTAACTTCCACAGGAGAGGAATCCTTAGTGGGCTGTGAACGGGTCTTCCTTAATCTAGAGCCCAAAGAGAATTTAATATTACTCCTAAGGGACCTATCCCCAAGGCCCATGTTGAAAGGATTAGGCAGAGGCCCAACATCAGTCTGGGTATCATTGGGACCCACCGAGTTTGAAACGTGAGACCGACAATCCAAGTTCCTAGGAGAGACCTCATTATCCACTGAGACACCACAGCCCCCTTTTTCTCTCTCATCCTGGGTATTCCCAATGTTTGCATGAGAAACCCGAACGTCCAGACCATGTGACTCTTCCTCTCCACCCCTACCAACAGGACGCGGAGACCCTTCAGCTTCGACATTACCAACCGGCGAAGAGGCCATCGGGGAATCATCAGATGACTGAACCAGATCGGAGACAGAGCCCAAACAATCCGGGACCCAAGGTTCTCTCTCCTCCTCTACCCAAATCCTGAAGCATCTCCCTTTCCAACTCAACGAAACCATTTCTTTAATCCTACCAGCTTCCCCGGCTAACACTCCCACCGTCAACAGAGACAGATCAGAGTCATCGAAAAAGGATTTTGGAACATGAATGACCTTTCCAAACAACTCCCCGACAGCAGATAACACCTCCTCCTCCACTAGGTGAATAGGAATCCCAAGCATCCTCAGCCATGCAACCCTTTCCAGAGGCAAAGATTGACCCTGCCAACTTTCCAATTTAGAAAACCATGGCCCCCAAACCACCTTAGAGTCCAGAAACTTATTCGCCGATTCTCCATTGGAAATGGAGATAAGAACAGACAACCCTCCTAGGTACTGGATCCTAAGGAAAGGAACCTTGGCGATACAAAGGAGCTTATCTAGGTCCACCAGGGTTTCTAAATCTACCGTGCGGCCAACGACAGCTAAATCCCATAAGTCCGAAAAGGCAGACGTCCTATCCGGGACAACGAGAGACTTACCTGAGAAAGGAACCCCGCCCCTCCTAGGATCACCCGGAATCGCACAACCATCCTCCCTGAACTGAGATTTACCCAAAACGTCTCTAAAAGATCTACCATCCCTCAAAGTAAAAGATCTGACCGAATCCGCTTGTCTTGGAGCATTCTGACTGAATATCTTCGCCTCCGGCTGATCGGAATACCCCGAGTTCTCCACCGCGAATCTTGCCAGATTAATCTTCAGCTGGAACCCAATCTCGCCCCCAAAAGCGACTTTTCCAACCCCAGTCTGTCCTTAACCTCTACAAAACTAACAAACCCGAATCTGTTCCCCATCTTATCCCTTTTTTTAGCAACATACGTGCCTGAGATGACCCCATAGTGTTCCAGCCCCTGCCTTAACTCCCAAGGAGTACATCCTTCCGACAAGTTGGTGACAAAGAATTTGACCACCTCCTGATTACCACCTCCCATGATTCCGCACGGACAACCAACACTCACCAAGCCAAGAAGCAGCTCTGTGAAAAGGTTAATAGGATTCGAACTAATCTAGCTAAACTGTAAAGACAGCCGCGATCAATATCGGACCTACTAAGCAATCGAGAAGAAGTTCCGGCGAGGGAGAAGAAGACAAGAAACAAGCAGTAGAGCGAATCCTAGCAAGCGAATGGAGGGACGAATAACACAAATTAAGATGGAAGGTCAAGCCGGGATGATGGCGACCTCACACACTAATCCGGGATACCACCCTCGTCGAGCCGGCCAGCGATCGGAAGAGAGAGAGAGAGTTTTCCGACTTTTGGTTTGCAGATTTCTGTTCTAAATTCCAACCTCATCTTTAATTTTGTTTCTTTTTCTGTGGCAGAGATTGGTATACTTTACTTTTACATAAATGTTGTAGTAAAAGAATACCTAACATAAAAATTACATAAATGTTGCAGTAAAAGGAACACCTAACATATTTATAGTATTGTTGAGTGGGCTTACAATCTTACATGCCCACCTATTAACTGTATATAAATGTCTTGCATTACCCTCTCTCAGCTGGGAACCATTCGAGGAAACCAAAGTGAATTTTTAACATGTGTGTGTTACACACTCGGTTAACCCAACTCGTTTAAATCAAAACCCGAAAATAATAACTAGGTAGTCAAACTTCAATAATAATTTACTACAATTTTCGAAGAAAAATATAATAAAACAAAATAGTCAGTTGTTAACCTGTAACCATTCGAGATGTAGAATGTATAAAATGTGAAAGGTTTTAAGAAAATGTGAACATGTGAGTTTTTGGTAAATCATAGTGCTCGAGACGAGAAACCTACTTCGAATGCTCTAATGCTTTAATTCGAGGGCCATGTAATGACTCTTTAGTTTCATCTTTATTTTTCTTTCTTTTTATATTACAGATGTTGGTCAACTTATTTATTTTTTATTTTTAAAATTCTTCAACAAGATAAATGAACTAAAGAATTATAAAAAATGTTATAGTAAAAGGAACACCCAACATATTTATAGTATTGTTGAGTGGGCTTACGGACGCAGCTATTTTTTTTTTTTTTTGAAAGGAAAACTTCATTAACACCAGCACGGCCCAAAAAACGGGCGGCCGAAACAACTACACAAATTTACACCAATCGTCCCACGTTACATCTTTGTATTTGGACCTATTCTTAAACCAAAGAAAACCAACCGATTTAATCGAACTAACAATTTCCCCCTCCTTCCTGGTAATATCCGAAAAAATTAGCTCGTTCCTAGCCTTCCATAATTGCCAGCAAGTGATAACCGCAATACCTTTAAACGCATCCAACATCCTACCTTTTAAGCCGCAAAAATTGTGGAACTCCAATATGTCTCTGACCGAGAAAGCAACCAACTCCGGAACTTTGCACCACCGAGTAACCATCGACCACACCTTGGATGCAAAAATGCAAGCAGTGAGGAGGTGATTGGCAGACTCCAAACCGGAACCGCACATCGGACACAAGTCATCCTCAACATAGATATTTCGCTTACGTAACTCAACCTTGGTAGGAAGTCTTTCCATCTCGGCCCTCCAAGCGAAGAGGATGCATTTTAGCGGAACCCAGCTACTCCGTTCCCAAACATATCTCGAGCTGAAATCTCTATTTCTATCCAGAATACGTTTAACCGAACCGACACTAAACTCCCCATTGTCATCACCCATCCACTCCCACATATCTACCCTTTCAGTCAGAACGATATCCCCAAGCTTCGAATTTAACTCCATCCATTCCGCAAGCTCGACGGTAGAGTCCGGGGGATGCTTCCAGTCCCATTTAGCTACCGGATTAGAGATCGGCCGCACTATCCTACTTCGGACAACACACTCCTTATCTTTTTCCAACCGAAAAAGATTAGGAAAGCATTCTTTCAAAGGAACATTACACAACCACGGGTCGAGCCAAAACAACAACTCCGACCCGTTTCCAACCCTCCCCCGCATCAGGTCCTTACTCGACTCCCCTGACAGAATCGGCGTCAAAGCAAGCTTGGCGATTTTACCCCACACTCCCCCTAACGTAGACTTAAACGGGAGAAAATCTAACCTTCTTCGATCATGGTGAATCGCTGAAATGACTTTGACCCAAAGGTTTCCTCTCTCTGATTTAAATCTCCACGCCCATTTCAAAAGAAGAGAGATGTTGATGGAATCAAGGCTCCTAATACCTAGCCCGCCACAATCAATAGGGGATGCCACACGATCCCGGGCAACCCAATGCGTTTTCTTCACGTCCTGCGAGCCCCCCCAAAGAAACTTTCTAAAAATCGCTTCCAACTTGCTAATTACTCCCACCGGAGCCCTATAGAGGGAAAGGAAATAATTGGGAAGACACTCCAGCACAGACTTGATAAGAGTGACGCGACCCCCAATAGACAAAACCGTTGCCTTCCATAAAGACAACCTTTTTTCGACAACTTCAAAAACCGGTCTCCAACTAGCCACCCGATTCATATTTGCTCCTACCGGAATCCCGAGATACACAAATGGAATCTGGTCAGCCTTACAACCGATCGCCGCCGCTAGCTCAATAGAATCCGCAGACGGAACTCCAATGCCGAAGAAACTGGATTTGGCCAAGTTGATCTTAAGGCCCGAACAAAGGTAAAAACCTCTTAGAATTCTGATCACATTGAGAACATTCATTTCCGACCAATCCCCAATAATCAATGCGTCATCAGCGTAAAAGAGATGTGAGAGAATGGGACCGCCATTGGGCAAATGAACCCCGAGCACGGCTCCGAGATCGACTGCTTTACTGACACAACATGAAAGCACTTCCATCACCATAAGAAACAAGAAGGGAGACAACGGGTCTCCTTGCCTCATCCCCTTTTGACATTGAAAATCGAAAGTGGGAGACCCGTTGACAAGAACCGCAGCCCTGGCCGAGGAAAGAAGCCCGTAAACCCACTTGCACCAACGAGAAGGGAACCCCATCTGACTCATAACGGAGAGAATAAAGCCCCAATTAACGTTGTCGTAGGCCTTTTCAAAGTCCAACTTCATCAAAAAGGCTTTTTTCTTCTTCTTCTTGATCCAATTTATAACCTCATTGATAATCAACGGCCCATCTAAAATGAACTTCCCCTTTAAGAAAGCCGATTGGTTCACCGAAATCACCGAGCCCAAGACTTTCTTTAAACGATTAGCTAACACCTTAGAAATAATCTTATTGATGGCACCAACTAAACTGATAGGCCGAAATTCGTTAAGGCTAACGGGATCTATAACCTTCGGGATCAACGAAATGAACGCGGAGGCGCAACCCCTGCTAATCGACCCGGAAACATAAAACTCATTCAACACCTTGACAAAATCATCCTCAAAAATATCCCAGAATTGTTTAATAAAATAAAAATTTAAACCATCAGGCCCAGGAGCTCGGTCACTACCACACTCCGAAACTGCGTTTTTAATCTCTTCCTTGCTAAAAGTTTCGACAAGAAGCGACGCCTCCGTAGAACTCAATTTTTTAATATTATCACACACAACCTCCGGACGACAAACCAATTCTTCCTTAAACTTATCTCTGAAAAATTGGAAGACTGATTTCTTAACTAGGGACGGTTTAGAGCACCAACTCCCGTTGATCCTAAGACCATGGATCTTGTTGCTAGCTTTCCGACAATTCACCATAGAATGATAATACTTAGAATTCTCGTCCCCATCTTTAGCCCATCTAACCCGCGACCTTTGTCTCAAGTCTTTAGTTTTATTTTCCTCAATCTCCTTAAGCACCAAATTATTCTCCACATGAATCCAATGTTCCTCCTCCGAAAGACACCTATTCTCCATTAAGGTTTCCAATTCCTCCAATTCTTCTCTCGCCTTCGCTTCCTTTTCTCCTTCCTTCATAAGCAAATCATCTCTCCATTTTTTGATTTTTGAACGGATGAACTCGAACTTTTTTAAGAGGAAAAGATCCGCCGGGCCATCGAAAGAGAACGAGCTAGCCGCATTCCTCACAGTTTCCTGGAAACCATCCCGAGTGACCCAAGAGTCAAAGACTCTAAACGGCTTCGGCCCATAATTACAATCTTTCGATACCAACACAATAGGGCAATGATCAGAAAACTGCTTAGGTAAGGCCCTAAGACACGCGTCTGGCCACAAAGCAAAAAACTCGGAACAGACGAGAACCCTATCAATCTTACTGAATTTCGATCCGCTACTCGATTGCCATGTAAACTTTCTATCTTTCATCCCGTATTCCTGTAATCCAGACTCGAAAATAAAATCGTTGAAGATACTAGCACAGCGAATGCTAAACCTGGCGTTGAGTTTCTCCTCCGGGGACCTAACTTCGTTGAAATCCCCAAGAAGGCACCATAAACCAACTGAACCTTCCATCTCCTGTTTCAAATTCTCCCAAAGCTGTCTTTTGTCCTGCAACTTCTGCGGACCATAGACATTGGCGATGTTGATCCTTTGACCGTTCCCTTTCAATTTACCTTTAACAATAAGAAAGTTTTTATCTTTGATAACCCCCTCAAAATCCAGAATACTAGGATCCCACATACTGACTATCCCTCCCGATAGACCCGTTGAGTCCACCCATTCAGCCCTGAAACCGCTTCCCCCCCAAAGCTTCGATAAAACCGAAACCGAACTAATTGAACATTTGGATTCTTGCAGTGCAACAAAATCAATCCCAAATTTCCCCTTGGTACTTTTAATCCACCTAGCTTTCTCATCCCCTCCCAATCCTCTAACATTCAAAGATAAAAAATTCATGGTAAAACATCATTAATACCTTTACCTAGAATAACATTCTTCACGATCCCGCCACAATCACCAAGTTTCATGCCCAATTGGGACCCTAAATTGATAGTAGCTTCAACTTCCAAGTCCACCTCAGACATGTCTGCCATAACCCCTTCTCCTACCTTTTGTTCTTCAGCAGATTTAGACGATGATTCTCCTCCGGAACTTGAAGAACCAGCAGTATTATTCAAATCGAAACGAAAATCGGAAGACGGCATCGGTTTAAAGCCAGAAGCCGGCCGAGCCTCTTCCTGCGTCTCACCCCCTCCATCTTTTTCCTTTTCTCTAGAAATTTGCACCAGAAGCCTGTTAAGAGAAAATAGATCACTATTTACTGCTTCCTGGGCCCTGTTGGAAAAAAGGTCCTCACCACTATTCGAAATTTGGGCCCTGTTCCTTTTAGTGGGCCTATTCTTTTCACAAGAGTCCAAGAATTCCCCATGATAGTTAACCGGATCACTAGAATGGGCCCTACCAGCCTTTTTCCTGTATCTCCTGGACCGTTTCTTGGATTTAAAAAAGAAAATATCCCCCGCTTTATCTCCGACAACCTTGGAGGATGAGCCCTCCCCATGTTCATGCAAAAATCCTTCCGCCGATCTGTCATAATTGCAACCTCCCTTCCCAGTGTCTTCCTTGGAAATTGAATTACCCGACCCTTCCCCTACCGGCTGACTATCCATCTTCCGACCGTCATCGTTGCCGCCATCTTCCTCAAACGGAAACTGCCCCACCGGAGAGGACTGTAACGGAGAATCTTCTCCTGAAGAAGAGGCACCAAATCGTTTCAAAAAGTCAGGAACCCAAATACTTTCCTCTTCTTCCACCCACACCCGATAACTACGATCCTTCCATTTAAGAACAATATTCTCCCGGATTCTAAAGGATTCACCACCCAAAACACCCACCCTAACCACCGAAAGGTCAAGTTCTTCAACAAGAGTATCAGGGAGATACAAAACTTTCCCATACAAACCACCTATCTGATCAAGTAACCCTGGGTCAAAAATATGTAATGGAATTCCATGAACCTTCAACCAAATGACACGTTCCAGAGATAACGATTGACCGTTCCATAATTTAAGCTTCGAAAACCAAGGACCCCAAACCGTCCGAGCACTAAGGAACACACTAGCCGAGTCGGAATCCTTGAAAGAGATCAGAATGGACAAGCCCCCCAGGTAATGAATCCTGGAAAACTCAGTTCTAGCTATCCCGAGAAGTCGATCGATATCCACCAATGTCTCCAAATCCACCACCCTCCCCACCAGAGCCAACCCAAACAAGTCCTTGAAAGCAACAGTATGATCTGGAACCACAAGCGACTTGTCGATGCTCCTACTACCACTACCCACATCTGCTGCCCCGCTTCCATAATTCTTAGCTTTACCCAAAACCTCACTATATGACCTTGAATCCCTGACATTAAAGCTTCTAGGCTTATCAACCTTAATATCCGGGACTCCCCCATTGGCCCTAACCTCTTTTTGAGCACCTAACCCTGAGTTTTCAACCGCAAATCTTGCTATATTAACTTTCAACTTATTAAATCCCATCCTAGCACCACGCAGAGAAGATTCCAACTCACTCCTGTCCCTAACGTTGACAAAACTAACAAAACCAAACCTGCCACCTCCTTTGTCTTTCTTCTTCGCGACATACGTACCAGAAATATCCCCATAGCCTTCCAGCGCTTTCCTCAACTCCCACGGGGTGCATCCCTCAGGAAGGTTAGCCACAAAGAATTTCGTGATCACCATAACCCTATCCTTCTCCAAGAAAACAAAAGAGCAGAGATACCACAGCCGATAGAGGTGTTAATGGGATTCGAACCAGTCTAGCTTAACTATACACAGATAGCCGCGACCAGTATCAGACCCGCTAAGCCCTCCGGAAAGCTGGGAAAACCTCTGTGGGAAAGGAGAACAGGAAAACGGGCACCAGCAAGAAAGGAGAAGAGAATCCGACTCAAAAAGCGATGGAAGAAATGCCAGCCGAGATAGGGAGAACGGTACAACCGGATAGATCGACGCTTCCACCGGGACCCTTCACAATATTCCGGCGAAGCAAAAACTCCGACGCTTGGTTACCTCAGAGAATCTTCGAACTAACTCTATAATAAATGTCTTGCATTTCCCTTTCTCAGCTGGGAGGGAGCCATTTGAGGAAACATGCGTGTGTTACACACTTGGTTAACCCAACCCGATTAAACCAAAACCCGAGTAGTCAAACGTCAAAAACATTTTACTACAAATCAATTTCTAAAGAAAATTATAATAAGAAGAAATAGTCAGTAGTTAAGATTATAACACTACACGGTATAGGGTCGCCCCCCTTCTGTTTTGGTCTGGCGCCCATCCACACACCGCCCCGCCCCCCGCTTCGTCATGTCCGTCTCTTTTGAGACGTTGGGGACGCTTCATAAGAAGACAAAAAACAGCCCTCTCTCTCTCTCACACACCTATACATACAATATATACATATACATTTTAGATCCATTCCCCCATTTCCATACCCCCATCCTACGTAGATCCTACGTGACGGATCATCCTCCAAGAGAAGACCATCACCATACCGTATAGCCTAACCATTTGAGATGAAGAATAAGATGTTGATGGTTTTGGGATAATCACTTTTAAATTTAGGAAAATGTCATAGTACTTGAGACGAGAAACCTACTTCGAATGCTCTTGTGCTTAAATTTGTTAGACTACCCACTATGGTGATCAAATTGCACAAAACGGTTGGCACTTGACAAATAAGACAAAATTGTAGGAAATTATTTTAATTAAATAATTGAAATTTATGCACAACCAGGTTGGTATGGCAACCAATAGTTGCAACCAACAACCAACATAATATTAATTCTTTATTCTTTTTTATATTATTTAACTTCTATTTCTTTATAATATTTAATTCTTTTTCCTTTTTTATTATTTAACTTCTATTTCTTTATATAATAAAATATACTAGTTTAGGTTGGGTTGTGATAGTGGGTGAAAAATTGGATTGGGTTGGGTTGTGTAGGTGGAAGAGAGAAAAATTAGTATTTTAATAAAAGATTGGGTTGGGTTGAGTTGTGATAGTGGATAGTCTAATGACTCTTTAGGTTATCCAATGTGGTCTTACACCCTTTCACTCCACATCAGTCATAAAGTAATTATGACTCATTTATTTCTTAGACTAAATTGCAATTTTACCCCGCGAGGTTAGAGCCAATTGGCACTGTTAGCCCCTTTAAGGAAATAATTGCAATTTACCCCCCCCCCCCAACGTTGTTTGTTATGTTGCATAATTACCCCTTGCCATCAAATAAGTTAACAGATCTGTTAACTGAGATGTGAAATGACTATCTTACCCTTTCATATTACCCTCTATGGTTTGTTCTACTATGTAATATTATCCCTGGTGTAAAATGAATAAATTGTCCTTTCTTATTACCCCCTTTGGTTTGTTGTACTCTGCAATATTACCCCCCGTGGTTAAATAGTTCTTGCAAACCTTACCCCCTGCAGAAAAAAAACCTTTCCCGCCTAAACCACCATCAGCCGCCATCAGGGGCGGACCGACAGCACAGGCTGGGTGGGCGGCCGCCCCCCTTAAAAAAAGTATAACTAGTGTAATTGGAACTCGAAAATCTCGAGCGCACCCCTTGAAATTTTGCAATCGCTCCCCTTGAATTGAAAAACTAGAGTGAAAACAGCTTGAGAAGTGTTCTTGTATTTTTCCGACGGGGAGCTAATTTTCACCGGAAACCTGTTGAGCAAGAAGCTTGGGGACGAGGAATGTGAAGTGAATAAAACAAAAGTCAAGAGCAACTTGACTGATTATCCAATCCACTTAAATAAACTTTGAAGTCCAGCTTTAAAAACAAAGTGGAGCTTTTTATTTTTTAAATATTCAGAGATGAAAAGTGAATCATATTGGGCTGGTAATTAATTAGCATACAGTTTTAAATGTATTTTAGCTTTAATAATTAGGTACTGTATAGTATATATTGATGTTTTAATTTTAGGGTGTTATACTTTTATTTTTGTTATTAATTAATTTATAAAAACTAACTTATTTCATTAAACGAGCCCAGACTCAAAAGAATAAGAGGGATCAGATAAACTAAACAAATGACAATACAATGTAATCTAAGAGAATGATAAATTTGTATTAGAGTTAATTACTGTTTTCGTCCATGAGGTTTGTCAAAAATAACGGTTTCAGTCCATTAGTTTAAAAATTGCGATTTCAGTCCATTAGTTTCATTTTCGTAACCATTTCAGTCCACTAACTTAACTACATCCATTTATTTTGTTAACTTTGAGTTAACTAACTAATTTAGGGACGGTTTGCGTCAGTTTTAGAAACACAGGGACTTAAGTGTAAACTCTAAAACATTAAAACAAAAAAATAGTAAATTCCAAAAAATCAAAAAAATTCCAAAAAACCCAAACAAATTCCAAAAAAATTCTAAAAAATAATAAAAATTCTAAAATTTCATAAAAATTCTAAAAAATTCTAAAAAATCAAAAAAATCCGTTTCGGCGCGAACTGTTTCGAACCCGAACCGTTTCGAGCTTAACCGTTTCGACGCGAACCATTTCGACCCGAACCGTTTCGAGCTGAACCGTCCGTACCGTTTCGACCGGAACCGTTTCGAGCTGAACCGTTTCGACCCGTACCGTTTCGAGCCGAACCGTTTCGACGCGAACCGTTTCGACGCGAACCGTTTCGACCCGTACCGTTTCGAGCCGAACCGTTTCGACCCGTACCGTTTCGAGCTGAACCGTTTCGAACCGAACCGTTTCGACCCGTACCGTTTCGAAGTCGAACCGTTTCAAGCCGTACCGTTTCGAACCGAACCGTTTCGAGCTGAACCGTTTCGAACCGAACCGTGCCGTATCGAACCGAACCGTTTCGAACCGAACTGTTTCAAGCTGTACCGTTTCGACGCGAACCGTGCCGTATCGAACCGAAACGGTTCGGCTTCGAAACGGTACGGCTTCGAAACGGTTCGTATCGAAACGGTACGGTTCAACTCGAAACGGTTCGGTTCGATACGGCACGGTTCGGTTCGAAACGGCACGGTTCGGTTCGAAACGGTACGGCTTGAAACGGTTCGGCTTCGAAACGGTACGGGTCGAAACGGTTCGGTTCGAAACGGTTCAGCTCGAAACGGTTCGGCTTCGAAACGGTACGGGTCGAAACGGTTCGCGTCGAAACGGTTCAGCTCGAAACGGTTCGGGTCGAAACGGTACGGACGGTTCAGCTCGAAACGGTTCGGGTTCGAAACAGTTTGCGCCGAAACGGATTTTTTGGATTTTTTAGAATTTTTATGATTTTTTAGAATTTTTATTATTTTTTAGAATTTTTTGGAATTTGTTTGGTTTTTTGGAATTTTTTTGATTTTTTGGAATTTACTATTTTTTTTGTTTTAATGTTTTAGAGTTTACACTTAAGTCCCTGTGTTTCTAAAACTGACGCAAACCGTCCCTGAATTAGTTACTTAACTCAAGGTTAACAAAATAAATGGATGGAGTTAAGTTAGTGGACTGAAATGGTTACGAAAATGAAACTAATGGACTGAAATCGCAATTTTTAAACTAATGGACTGAAACCGTTATTTTTGACAAACCTCAGGGACGAAAACAGTAATTAACTCTTTGTATTATTTATTTCATCATCATCATCATCATACTCAGTAAATCCCATTAATAGGAAAGCTAAGGTAGGGTCTGAATAGGGTAGATGTAAACAGCCTTACCTCTACCTTATAGGAATAGAGAGGCTGCTTCCAGTGAGACTCCCGACTCGATTGTAGTTTCGTATCAAGCCTTGGACCTAAGACATATAACACTCAAACAATTGGGACAAAGACTGATTGGTGCATGTACCCCCGTGTCTTTCAGCTATCGACGTCACCACATGATGCATGATTAACCATCCGCCGCTTTTAACGTTATTTTCACGAAATTAGTAAAAATAACGTTAAAGTTAGTATCATTTCACTTTTTCCCTCCGAGCCCACACATATATACATTATATGTGCGCACCGCAAGCGGGGCATAGTATTATTTATTTAAAATATGATTTGATTTATTTTTATTCTTTTAGCATGTGACCCGACTCGACTCGACTCGACTCAACCCAATCCGAAGCGGACTGGATTTTTTTTTAATATATAATGATATATAATCGACCCATAAAAATTTCCGCACCCCATGAAAAAAATTTCTGGGTCCGCCACTGGCCGCCATCACCCACCTCCACCACCATCAGCCGCCACCACCCACAGGGGTAATAAGAAAGGACAATTTAGTCATAATCATACATTTGTAATTTATGTGTTTTTACTGGCACATTCTTGAATTTTTGTAGCTATTATTTTGATATGTTTTGTTGTTTGGTTCAATCCTGATTACATATAAACTTGATCTACCTGACTTGATTGGCAACGTCATGATATTCAACGTTGAACCTGTTTAATAGATATTTTATATTACTGATGTGGTTACAACACTTTTCTCACAACCTATTAACTTTGGATATTTGAAGTTAACAAGTAGGGAATATCTTAAATTACTGTTAATGACTCGATGAGATAGTAAAATTTTAGTTTGGGTGCAGAGCATCTTTTATGGCTACTAATTAAACATGAATCATTATTGAAACATTAAACTCTAATATCATTGATGCTAGTTTTATGCTCGAACAGATCTTTGTTTTGTTCTAACAGATCTTTAACAATTATTGGTCCCATAGATGCTTATACGAATTGCGGATATAATTATTTGATTCTGGACAATTGTTGAATGGTTTTGTCACTTCAGTTTGATTTATGAGTTCTGAGAATAATGAGCAATGGTAATTATGAATATTAAAAATTAGTCTGTTTCCTATTTGAGTTCTGACCAGTAAAATTATGTTGTTTCTTTTATTTAGATACATATATACAACCATATTCACAAACTGCCATATATGAGATACACACATTAATGATTAATCTGTATACTGTAAAAATGTTATATTTACCACTTAGGCTTATACTTCCACCACACATATTTGCATATGTAAATTTGTACAGTAGATCAGAAGTGGTGTGAGTTGTAGTAAGACTAACTTGAGTGGTTTATTTGCTGTCAACTTCTTTATACTATTGCAATAAAAAGTGCAACATTTTATAATATAAATAGCCTAACATAAAAGCAATAATCAAATACTTATTGTTTGTCATCCTTCCAAAAAAAAATGGTGATGTTAAAGACTTTTGACTAATGGTCAAACCGTGCAGAGTCAAACATTACTAATTTCATGAACTACCGAAACAACAAATTGAAAAATCGAATATATGATATTATGATGCCTAATTGCCTATGAAAACAATCCACCTTCATTAAAAAAAACTGTAACGAAAAAACCTTCTTAGGCGATAGAGGTGGAGGTGGGTGGTGGCGGCTGATGGTGGTGGAGGTGGGTGATGGCGGCTGATGGTGGTTTTTGCGGGAAAGGTTTTTTTTTCTGCAGGGGGTAAGGTTTGCAAGAATTATTTAACACCGGGGGGGGGGGGTAATATTGCAGAGTACAACAAACCACAAAGAGTAATAAGAAAGGAAAATATAGTCATTTTACACCGGAGGTAATATTACAGAGTAGAACAAACCATATGGGGTAATATGAAAGGGTAAGATAGTCATTTCACATCCTAGTTAACAGATCTGTTAACTTATTTGATGGCATAGGGTAATTATGCAACATAATAAACAACGTTGGGGGTAAATTGCAATTATTTCCTTAGAGGGGCTAACAGTGCCAATTGACTCTAGCCCAATGGATAAAATTACAGTTTACTCTATTTCTCAATTTATATATAAACTAATTTACTATAACAATTACATATAAAAATAAAAAAAACTTAAAAAACATTAAAATTAAATTAATTGACAAAAAGTCATTAAACAGGTAAAGTTAAAAAAATAATAAATTAAAATTTAAATTCATTAACTTAGGTAAAGTAAACTAATTTACTAAAAAAATTAAATAAATATAAAAGTTCTTCCGTATTAATTTACAAGAAGTAAAATGTCTGCAGTCTGTGAACCACATCTGCCGACATATCTGTTGAAAAAGAGGTGAACCAAACGTCTGCAGTCTGCAAGAAGAAGACTGTTTATTTTTTAACGTATATAGACTTCTAAAATAAACTGGTGGTGGTGTACGAACGGTGATGGTGGTAGACGGTGGTGGTGGGTGGTGGACAGTGGTGGTGGTGGAGATGGACGGTGGTGGGTGGTGGATGGTGGTGGTGATGAATGATGGCCGTGGTGGACGGTGGTGGTGGTAGATGGTGGTGGGTGGTGGACGGGGGTGGTCGGTGGTGGTGGGTGGTGGACGAGGGTGGTCGGTGGTGGTATTTAACCCTCTACAAATCTTAGAAGATTTTAGAAGTGGCTTGACCAAGTCTGCACCAAGAAGACCTCGCACAGACCTTTTTTAATGAAACATATTCGGAAAAACAAACGGTATGCGCGTGACAATCTCTTCGCGTGATCTGCGGCGCGCAGACAGAAGAGGCTACGCAGACCTTTTATGAAAAAATAAAGAGCACCTATGTGTACTAAAGTTGGGAAGTACTTTGCTTGTAGCAGTTGTTGGCCCAATGACACATACCATTTGTGAATTGTGAATATTTAATTAATTGATTATTTAGTGTAAAACCGATACTATTTGTTGGTTTTGAAGAGGGTTTTATGCTAAATATTAAAAATAAGAGTTAATTGTCAAAATCGTCTTTGAGGTTTGGGCACATTTGCCATTTTCATAAAAAATGACACTTTTGTATCAAATTGCCCCCAACGTTTGTAACTTTTTGTCATTTTCATCCAAACCACTAACTTAGTTTATTTTTTTGTTAAGTTGAGGATATTTGGATGAAACTGGCAAATATAAAAACACAGGGACGATTTTGGAAATTTACTCAAACTCTTTTAAATTTCTTTTATTTAATTAGTTTTGTTATATATATAATAAAAAAGAATATACATGCAATTTTTATATGAAAAAAATATTAGCTTTGTCACATAATTTTATAAATTTTCATCCAACCACTAACTAAATTATTTTTTCTATTAAGGCGAAGGATGTTTATAAACTAAGACAGAAATTAATTTCTAATTTTTTATATAGATCAGTTTTATAAAAATAAAATCTACTTAAACATCTAAATTTTATAAAACTAAAATGCTGATGACCTTATTGAAAAAGGTCAAATAAAAAAATTTATCATATGTACCAAGTTTGTAATTCATCTTCTACTATTTTAAATTCGCTCCTAAGGAAAAACAGAAGCTAGTGCGCCCCCCTCCCCCTCAAACAATGTATCATTACCAAACGATATCAAGGTGTCGTTTTAATTGGAAGTTGCAAGCACCAAGTATTTCGGTATGTCGTTTGGTTTTACCAAACGATATAAAGGTGTCGTTTTAATTAATGACGAAACGACATGGGTATGTCGTTTGGTTAGTGTTGGTATCGTTTGAAGCTGCTGGTATGTTAGTATAAATACCAACAATAGTCATTTGGAAAACCGAATACCGTAAGAACAGAGAGCTGAGAGCATTCATTCTAAATCTTGTTTCAAATCTCTGTCGAACTCAATATATAGAAACTTTTGAGTACATCTTATTGTGTATTTATCTTATATTGATTTGGTTTGGTGTGTTTAGTTGCATTCCGTACTTGTTTACAGATGTACAACAAGAAATACATTGTTCAAGAGCGAAATCTTGACCTACATTTTTATTGAAAACGGATATTGTGGCGCTATCGTACCAAACCGAGTCGAAACCGATTGAACAACATTTGTATCGGTACCAATATTTATTTTTATTGTTTATACTTTTGATAAACTAACACCGTGTCGCTACCATACCGTACCGAACTAAACTGAACAAAATCGGCACCGGTATGGATGCATTTTTATGGTATCCTGTTTGATAACGGATGTTTTGATCGTATCTTAAAAGTAATATAAAAAAATAAATATTTTTAAAATCAACTAAATTAATAAAACTTTAAAATAATGAAATTAGGAAAAAGAAAATATTGAAAAAAATCTTTTGGCAGCGTTCATCGTCATAATAAATATGTTTAAAATCAATTAAATTAATAAACCTTAATTCAACTGAATTTGGTAGCGATATACACAATATCTTACTACTATAATAAAAGAAACTCAATTGAGGACAAATGTCATTATATGGCGAGTCCTCGCTAAATCCATTATTTAATATATGTATTTATTTAATTTAATTTAAAATAAAAGTTATATATTTATTTATTTATGTTTAAAATATCAATTTTATCTTTCACCATTTCGAATTATTAATTTAATAATTAAAATCGTGACTCATCTTTTAACATTTCAAAAAAATTAGTTTTCTTATTTTTTATTTTAAAATATAAGTTGATTTAGTTTTATTATCTCTTTAATTTAAAATTATTTATTGTTTTCAAATTTTAAATTGAGTTTCCTTATTTTCTTTAAAAGCACATTTTATTTTGTTGATTTTTTAGTTAAAATCTTGAAAATTTTAAAAATCATATCTTCCTATACTAATAAATGAAAATCTTTTTTCTCACCTTATTTTCCTCTTTATCTCTCATATTAGATAATAATAATAACTTTAAGCAAAAATATTAGATAAGAATAAATATTGAAATAAGGATAAACATTTATTTTTTATTATGATCATATTAAATAATAATAATAATAATAATAACAATTTTAAACAAAAAATTAGTTAAGAATACATATTTAACAAAGTAAAATGTTATAATAAGTAATAGTACATTAAAGTTCATTATTTTCCTATTTATCTTTCATATTAAATAATAATAATAATAATAATAATAATAATAATAATAATTTTGAACAAATATATTAGATAATAAATATTTAGATAAGGATAAACATTTGTTTTTATTATGAGCATATTAAATAATAATAATAATAATAATAATAATAATAATAATAATAATAATAATAATTTTAAACAAAAAATTAGATTAGAAGATAAAGGTTTATTTTTATTATGATCATATTAAATAATAATAATAATTTTAAACAAAAAACTAGCTAAGAACACATATTTAACAAAGTAAAATGTTATAATATGTAAATAGTAAAATGTTATAATATGTAAATAGTAAAATGTTATAATATTTTATTAAAAAAATACAAAACCTATCTCTCTCTACGTGTAATATACGAGTTTTTTAAAATATATCTTTTTATTATTTATTATATAAAATTATATTTATGCAACCCGTGTAATACACGGGGTTTTAACCTAGTATATTAATATGTGAATATAAATATACATTTCTTCTTTTAAAGGTTTTATTTTAATGGTGAATGGGAAAAAAGAAGAGAGTAAACTGCAATTTTACCCCCTGTGGTTATATGTGATTGGCACTCTGACCCACTCCTAGGGAAATTTTGCTGCCTGGCCCCCCAACTAATGAGAAACCATGCAATATTACCCCCTGCCGTCAAAGAACTTAACACTTCTGTTAAATGGTATGTTAAATGACTATATTACCCTTTCTTATTACCCTCTATGCTTTGTTCTACTCTGCAATATTACCCCCGGTGTTAAATGACTATATTACCCTTTCTGATTACCCTCTATGGTTTGTTGTACTCTGCAATATTACCCCCCGGTGTTAAATATTTATTGCAAACCTTACCCCCTGCAGAAAAAAAACCTTTCCCGCCTAAAATGTTTGACCAGACAGTTTCACATAAATCAAAACACAAGGAATAAGGAACAAGTGTGATCATCTAAAAACAACCTTACAGTTACAATACACAAGGAACAAGTGTGGCCCTTGATACATTTGTATCCCTTTTGTGACTCGTGCACTAATCTAAAAACTAATTGTTAATGCTTACTAATTGCTTACTAATCACGGTATGACCTTAACAAGAGTAATTTGTATAGATAATAATGCAGTATGTGTATTACAGATAAATGAGAAGGAGGATGATGTGGAATACTATGGTGACTATTCAGAAGCCACCAAAAGCCAAGTTTCTTGAGTGTATGACAAGAAATGTTGGTAAGGATCCTAAAGAACATACAAGAGATGCATGCCTGCCTGCATGGTCTTCAAGTTCAAATGTTAATGGAAAATGGGCACTTAACCTATATGTAATTTCTTCTGATATTCCATTTACACTTGCTTGTGACAAAACAATTTGGGAACTCCTGGATAATATAATAATTTATAATGTTTTAGACGTTTAGTTTACTTTTTTTATTTTTAACATAACTTACTTCAAGCATGGGTTCATATGTATCAACCGTCTCGACTCACATAGCTACAAGAGTTGGAATGTCACACCCCCAAATTACCACCTAGGGAGTGTCCCTGTTAGGCGTGTGACGACTAGCAATGAGCCACCAATTACATTAAATCACAAGTTTAAAATGAAGTTCCATTGTTTAATAATACTGAAATCCCAATCATAAGTTATCCAAAACCATAAGTTCAGCGGAAGCGTAAAGATACCATAAAGTAAATACTAAACGATCATAATAAATAAGTGTTTGATAAGTAAGTCCACAGCATGACCATGACCACTCTTGCTCTCCAGTCAACAAGCTCCTGTTCCAATCACCTAACGACCTGCGAGCATGTAACGAGTGTATCAGACAAAGCTGGCGAGTTCACAGTTTAAGAAAACGTTTATTACCAGTTGTATGTAAAACAGTTCATTAACCAATGCAAGTAATATTGTTAATATCTCAATTCCGAACAAGTGACTGCCCTTTCCCACGTACTCCTATCCAGTACTGGGCCCGACTAGGTCATTAGTTCACATCAGTCCTCTCTAGGAGCGGTGTGAGGGTGCCAAACCTAAGTAGCGCTACCAACTAATACCCGTTACCCTCCAGGTAACATAATAAGGGACTTACAAAAGATGATAGGTGAGAATATTAACCAATATACCCGTTTTTACCCAAAAGACTTATCCCTCCACGGGATACCCACTGACTGTCCCCAACCACTGGGACGCATGCTCGAATGTAGTGAACTCACCTTCGGTTTGCTCGGTTAGACTTAGTGCTTGTTTAACAGTTAACCAATCGAATCCTACCGGGTTTACAGAGGCAGTTAGTTCCATGTATTCACGTATTTGTTCACATGTAAAGTTCAAACGTATTCATGTAACACATATTGACACATACAACATGCAAGTACTCTGACCATAGTCTATTCACAATGCAAATTAATGTATCACACTCACTTGACATTCGGATCATAAGTGTTCCACGTTGCCATATTTCCGATTAACACACAATATGTTATCTAGGCTCGGTTCATCCTATAGCTCCCGAATCAACCGGCCTAGCCGTTAAACCCGTTCAGTTGGGCCGTTCCATTCATTTAACCCAACTGGTGCACCCGGCCCATTAACCCAATTCAACGGATTCACTAATTAACTTGAATCGGCCCCCAAAACCAACCTACCAGGCTTCGTATGATTAATTATATTTGATACAATTTCATGCGGCCCAACTAGCATCCTTACCCATTGTTTTTGATTGATCCAGTAACAACCAAGACCCAATCAACACAATTTAATGTGATAATTAATTGTATGACTTATCTTATAATCATACCCTCAATTAAGGCAATGTGTCAGACTGTTTCACATCCTAGAAATCAGTTCCTTGACTTTTATAACAATCACCACTAACAATATTTAATCATAAGCAAATCGAATATTGTGGATGTTCCAATTTAAGGTATCAATTCATCACATATTCCTATCAAAATAATCTGAATTCCATGTACAATCATCAATTAACAGCGTTCAACATTCAAACTCTCAATATACATTAGCACACTAGCTTGACCAAGATTATCATATGAGGATTAATATGAACATGCTTACACCAAATCGTAACCCTTCTTACGACATTATTGCATTAACAGTGGTTATTTAATCAAGATCAATCATGACTTGGTTTGTTTCATATCATTCAACTAACATAAAGAACCATCATTATTCACATTACTCTTAATACTTATAAACCACACAATAATTCATAACCGGATCAGCCAACCTACCATTTACCGGATCATGTCCATCGCAATATACGCTACTCGGATCACAAAGATCCTCGCAGCCCAGCACTCGATTCATGTGACTATTGATCAAAATAATGCTATTCATGTACATGGTTCTTGATCGTACAGTATATGTTATATTGCACACAGATTTCACTTAAACACGCATTCATTAAAACAACCAACCTACTTAAACAATCGTAAGGAATACTAACCAGAAGATCAATGAGAATATGGTGATGAAGATCACGACCAGGGGGGGGGATCTGCCACCGAAACCGTGCAACCAGGGAAGTCTAGGGTTTATTTTTTAATATGATGCGTTGAATGATAATGGGAACCCAAAGATGTTACGTACCTTTGATTATAAAGCCACTAACAAATGGTTCGGTCCAAATAATACACATAATGGTTGGGCTATCATGTTATGCAACACAAGGTGGGCCAAGATCTAGTTCAACGAAATAAGAACAAGCAAAAGTGTAATGAGTTCGGGCGGCCCGTGCCGGTTTTAATGTGTAAGAGTGTGGCCCTAAAGATGTGCGGCCCAACATCACAATTATCAAGTTGTCGTATTTGTAAGTTCAACGGAGTTATATAACAATAACGAATTGAAATTTAGTATCACGAAATTAAACATCGCTAACCTTGAGAATGCGGTCACATCATCCCCAACTTGAAAGGAATTTAGTCCCGAAATTTGACAAGTAAGCATAGGGAGTGAAGTGAGAAATCAAGATTGTTGCGAATTTTCCTCAGGTGCTACATCATCCCCAACTTGAAGAGGAATTTCGTCCCGAAATTTACCCGCTTTACCAGGTTTAGACTTGTCTTTAGGAAAAAGGTGTGGATACTTGAGCTCCATTTGATCCTCCCGCTCCCACGTGAACTCCGGTCCACGCCTTGAATTCCAACGGACCCTAACAATCGGAATTCGACTGTGTTTACGCACCTTGACCTCCCGATCCATGATCTCAATAGGCTCTTCAACAAACTGTAGCTTGTCATCAATCTTGAGCTCTTGAAATGGCACAACTAGTGTCTCATCAACCAGACACTTCTTTAGCTGAGAAACGTGAAAGACATCGTGAACATTACCCAACTCGACAGGTAACTCGAGCCTGTAGGCGACTTTACCGATCCGCTCCAAAATTTTAAACGGCCCAACGTAACGCGGATTAAGCTTGCCGCGTTTCCCAAAGCGTACAACGCCCTTCCACGGTGAAACTTTCAACATAACCCGATCATTAACTTCGAATTCCAACGGTTTTCTACGCTTATCGGCGTAGCTTTTCTGACGATCACGCGCCGCTGCCATACGATTCCTGATCTGAACAATCTTTTCCGAAGTTTCAAGCACGAGTTCAGGACCTGTGATCTGACTGTCACCCACTTCAGCCCAACAGAGAGGAGAACGGCACTTTTGTCCGTACAGTGCCTCGAATGGAGCTGCCTGAATGCTAGTGTGATAGCTGTTGTTGTAGGAGAACTCTATCAACGACAAGTGTTTCTCCCAACCTTTCCCGAAATCGATCACACACGCACGCAACATGTCTTCAAGCGTCTGAATGGTGCGCTCACTCTGACCATCCGTCTGTGGGTGATAAGCAGTACTCATATCGAGTTGTGAACCGAACGATTTATGCATCGACTGCCATAACTCAGAAGTGAAACGCGGATCTCGATCTGAGATGATAGAAGTTGGTACTCCATGTCTGGAAACCACCTCCTTAAGATAGATTGCTGCAAGCTGAGAAAATTTGTCTGTTTCCTTGATTGCTAGAAAATGCGCTGACTTTGTGAGACGGTCAACAATCACCCAAATGGTATCGTTTCCAGCCTGAGTCCTCGGTAACCCTGTAACAAAATCCATAGCAATCTGTTCCCACTTCCATGTGGGTATCTCTGGCTGCTGAAGTAGACCCGAAGGCTTCTGATGCTCTGCTTTGACTCTAGCACAAGTCAAGCATTTACTCACGTATGTGGCGATGAGAGCTTTCATATTCGGCCACCAATACAAAACTTTAAGATCCTGATACATCTTATCCGATCCCGGATGAATAGAATATCGTGACTTGTGCGCTTCATCCATCACAAGTTCCCGAAGTTTACCATACAGAGGAACCCATACCCATCCCATCAAGTAATAAATACCGTCAGACCTCTTCTCCAGTCGTTTTTCCATACCCCGCAAGCACTCGGCCTCGATGTTCTCTTCCTTCAAGGCTTCGATCTGAGCAGAACGAATCTGAGCTGGTAAACCAGAGTGAATAGTAAGCTGCAGAGCACGAACGCGCTTAGGCTTCGTCTCCTTTCGGCTAAGTGCATCAGCCACAACATTAGCTTTCCCGGGGTGATACTTGATGGCACACTCGTAATCGTTCAAAAGCTCTATCCAACGACGTTGCCGCATATTCAATTCCTTTTGGTCGAAGATATGTTGAAGGCTTCTGTGATCGGTGTAGATGGTGCATTTGGTACCGTACAGATAATGCCTCCAGATCTTCAACGCGAAAACCACAGCTCCTAACTCCAAATCGTGAGTCGTATAGTTCTTCTCGTGCACCTTCAACTGACGAGAAGCGTAAGCTATCACCTTCTCGCGTTGCATCAACACGCAACCGAGACCCTGAATCGAAGCATCACAATAAACCACAAAATCCTCGGTACCATCTGGTAGAGATAGGATCGGCGCGCTACATAGTTTCTGTTTCAAAAGTTGAAAAGCGTCCTCCTGTTTTGTTCCCCAAGAAGAAATCACATTCTTCTGCGTCAAGGAGGTGAGAGGTTGAGCAATCTTCGAGAAATCCTGAATAAACCGACGATAGTACCCTGCAAGACCCAGGAATTGTCGCACCTCCGAAGGATTCTTTGGCGCCACCCAATTCCTAATAGCATCGATCTTCGCAGGATCCACATGTATACCCATCTCGTTGATAATATGCCCAAGAAAGTGTACTTCCCGAATCCAAAAATCACACTTAGAAAACTTCGCGTAAAGCTGCTCCTTCCTCAGGAGCTCCAAGATAAGACGTAAATGCCGCTCGTGGTCCTCCTGGCTCTTGGAGTAAATCAAGATGTCGTCAATGAAAACAATAACGAAGTCGTCAAGATATGGTTTGCACACGCGGTTCATGAGATCCATGAAGACCGCTGGTGCGTTGGTCAACCAAAACGGCATAACCAGAAACTCGTAGTGACCATACCGCGTCCGAAAAGCTGTTCTGGGAACATCCTCCTCTCTAACTCGTACCTGATGATAACCCGACCTTAAGTCGATTTTAGAATAGAAACTTGACCCTTGCAGCTGGTCAAACAGGTCGTCGATACGGGGCAAAGGATAACGGTTTTTGACCGTCACCTTGTTGAGCTCGCGATAATCTATACACATCCGAAAGGACCCATCCTTCTTCTTCACAAATAACACAGGGGCTCCCCAAGGCGAAGAGCTCGGTCGGATGAAGCCCCTATCCAACAGCTCTTGGAGCTGATTTGACAACTCCTGTAATTCCCCTGGCGTAAGACGATAAGGAGCACGAGCAATCGGGGCTGCTCCTGGTGCGAGTTCAATCTGAAATTCCACCTGACGGGGCGGGGGTAAACTAGGAAGTTCTTCAGGGAATACATCAGGGAATTCACGAACAACTGGAAGATCCTCGATCTTCCTTTCGTCAGAATGCGGATCGGTAACAAGAGCTAGAATTGCAGGATAGCCCTTACGCAGACACTTCTGAGCCTTCATCGCTGTGATAATGCTAACTGTGACACCACTACGATGACCCTGAACTGATAAAGATTCTCCGCTAGGGAGAGGAACACGCACGATTTTCTCCTTACAGAGAATCTCCGCCTGATACTTGGACAACCAATCCATACCGATAACCACGTCGAAGCTTCCAAGTGTAATGGGAAGTAGGTCAATGTCGAATACTTGACCCAGAAGATCGAGTTTACACCCAACTAGGACATGCGAAACTTCAATTGTTTTACCATTTGCTATCTCTACTATGTGTTTCGTTACGAGAGGTGTAGGACTTAACCCTAACTGAAAACTGAACCCCAAAGACACGTAACTCCAATCGGCACCAGAGTCAAATAAAATAGAAGCAAATACACTGTTTACTGAAAACGTACCAATAACCACGTTGTCGTCGTTCCGCGCTTCCCCAGCTCCTAACACAAACCCACGCCCACGCGCAACATTACCCCCATTGTTTCCAGCATTGTTATTCCCGTTGTTACCCCCTGTGTTCTGCTTCAGCTGAGGGCAGTCTCGCTTGAAGTGCCCCTCGGCCCCACACTGGTAACACCCTTTTTGAGTACCCTGGTTCTACTGAGTCTGTTGTCTACCCGACTGCTGTGATGGCTGCTGCTGAGCTGGAAGTGTAGCCCTACAATCCCTAGCCATGTGCCCTGATCGGTTACACCGATGACAAACCCGAGTACACTGTCCCTTGTGATGATAGTTACACTTGTTGCACAAAGGTAGCTTCCCCGCATAAGATCCCTGCCCTGAGTTGTTACTCTGGTTTTGATTCACTGACGATGACTGGCTGAAACTGCGGTTGCTGCCAGTATCCGTCTTCTTCTGAGGCTGTGTAGAGTTGGACCCCTTGTCCATATCGTTCCACTTACGCTTGCTATCAGTAGCAGGAGCAGTGGAAGTAGTAGCGGCTGTAGTAGTACTAGAAATACGTGGTGGTAGTGAATTGCTCTCCACCTCTTGATCAACGATCTTGTGAGCCTAACGGACAATCTGAGTTAAGTTATTAAGGTTGGCCGCAGTAACCAAACCCTTCACTCGTGGAGGTAATCCCTTGATAAACAACTCAATTCTTCGAGGCATAGGTCGAGACAAATTCGGACACAAGTCAGCCAACTCATACGACCGCTTCACGTATGCTTCAATCTCGGATCCCACCATTTTCAGATCATAATATTCGTTTTCTAATTTCTGTATTTCATCACGAGGACAATATTCCTCCCTCATCAATTCTTTAAAGTCGTCCCACGTAGTGGCGTTCGCCGCCTCGATGCCTAACAGCTGAACCTGGGCATTCCACCAGGTCAGGGCACCATCTTCAAGCGTGCCCGTAGCATACTTCACTCTGTCCCCAACCGGACAGTTACACATCGCGAATACGGACTCTGCCTTTTCGAACCAGCGCAAGAGTCCTACAGCCCCTTCAGTCCCACTGAAGGTCTATGGCTTACAATCCATGAAGGTTTTAAATGTGCAAACAGGCGGATGGTGCGGATTCTGTTGCACCTGCTGACCTATTAACGAAAGGACATAAAACAAACGGGTAAGACTCAAGCATGCGACACAAGGATAAAGAGTGTTTGGTACACATCGTACCAGCCTGATAAGCCGCTAAGGCTTCAGCCACGCGAGTGTTAATGAGGTCGGTTAACTCAGCCTGAGTCATAGCAATATGGCCACGTCCACCACCGCGGCCCCCACCACGTCCACCATTACGTCCGCCATGTCCGCTCATGATTCTATATATAAGAAAGGAAAGATTCAACATGCAAGTACAAGTAGGAAGCAAGCATTACTATGATCTCCACAGATTTCTACGTTCTAGCATAACATCAACTAACAGAGCGGAATCCTTTTTCACACTTGTCAAGATTCACTGGGACTCACATGCACCCCACATTATTATTATGTGTGCACCCACAATAATAATCTAGTTTGCATGTTCGTCTCAATTCCTCCTAACTCGTGTTAAAGGGCTTCCTAACTTCAAGTAACATGAACAAGAGCGTTACAACACGAAACATGTAAGTTCAAGAAGAGTCCCACTCCTAAAATACGTGACATAGACTGATTGCATAGAAATTCGTGCTGTAGTGTCAATTGTGCATTTAGGTGCAATACGAATCATAAGTAAGTACTAAACATGCTATGCATTAGTAAATAAGAGACGAACCTTGCTGCCTGGAGCTGCGCGTCATGGTCAATGTCGGATCAGTTCAGTTATAGTCTGGTTTTATAAAACATTTTAAAACCAAGTTCACTATAACCAGTGGCTCTGATACCAAACTGTCACACCCCCAAATTACCACCTAGGGAGTGTCCCTGTTAGGCGTGTGACGACTAGCAATGAGCCACCAATTACATTGAATCACAAGTTTAAAATGAAGTTCCATTGTTTAATAATACTGAAATCCCAATCATAAGTTATCCAAAACCATAAGTTCAGCGGAAGCGTAAAGATACCATAAAGTAAATACTAAACGATCATAATAAATAAGTGTTTGATAAGTAAGTCCACAACATGACCATGACCACTCTTGCTCTCCGGTCAACAAGCTTGTCACACCCCTATTTTCCACGTGTCACCGGTGGGCCCGGTGGGGAGTATAGTGACGTAGTTGGCATCATCATAGTCAAACAACACAATATAATAATGCACAGCGGAAGCAAAGATAGATTCATTTCAACTTTAATAGAATGTAATATTAAATATCACTGATAGTTGAAACGGATCCACAGGCGGATCAAAATAAAATAAGATATTGTTCAACAGTTTTATTGTCGTCCAAGCTTGCGAGACTTATTGTGGACGCTCTAGAAGACAGCCAGCCTATTACGTGTAGTACCTGCACTTAACCTTTTGGGAAAATACGTCAGTTTACACTGGTAAATACAAATTAACTGACTCATTTTGAAAAGATTGAAAATTGATTTAAATGCACATGGCATAAAATATTTTTATAACTTGGGATAATTATGCAATATAATCTTGTAAGGGATTTACATGTTACTTATGTGTTCAGTAGCCCGATCCGTAGACCGGGTTAAAGATCAATAGACACACCACAATATAGAGTTATACACTGACGGGTGTACGCCTACACCCCGTGCTCAGGTCGTGGCCATCTCGTAAGATGATGCCAAGGATATCCAGGACATGGTCATTAACCCCCAAAGGCTTTAAGCAATAAAACACCTTCAAAACAAGGTCATCTCAATAAATTTAACCACTATTCGATTAAAGAATTCAATGCCGGACCAAGCGGTATTTTATATACCGTACCACAAGCCCGTATAGGGAAAATAAGTTAAAAGTATTTACCTTGGTAAGTATGAATCACAATTAGCAAGTGAAGGTAGCTTTTACTGGGTCTCCTATTCTGGAACAAAGGTTTATAATAACCCATTAGATTCCTAACGGTTCTTTATTTAAGCCTAAGCTTAGACCGGTTAGTTTTAAGGACGATACGGTTCAAGCGCACGATTAAGTGAAGACCGGATAGAATGTGATTTAGACCCGACAAGTTTGAATACTTGTATAATTTGGGTATGCTAAATACATTCTGGATTTTGAGACAAAAATGATAATGTTTGACCCGTTTCGGTCAATTTATGCAAACTAGTTACATAACCCGAACCGAACGCTAAAAGAGCGTTACGGGTAACCAAAAGAGTCATATGCAAGTTCCCTGAGATAATATGCTTTAAATATGTTATAATATTAGTAAGATAACTTCTATTTTGCCTCATACGGATTTAAACTCAATTTACGCCTTATAAGGGCATTTTGGTCATTTAAAAGATTATAAAAGAGTTAAATTGGAAATCTGAGTTACAGGTCTGATTTATACAGTAAATATACTTAATTTGACATATTATAACAGTAGGGTATGACCCATTTATGAAACTTATCATTTAAAATCGAACTATGCACCTTAGGGGTATTTTGGTAATTTCACAAGGGCTTAAACGGTCAAAACTGGAAACCTGAGTTCAAAAACTTATACTTACTGTTATTTTATAAAAATATGTTAAAAACATCAGTAGGTATAACCCTTATACGCTTAATATGGTTATAGTACATACTATGCGTTAAAAATGCTTAAAAAGGCGATTTAGAGCCGGTTCCGGGTTTTCAAAGGAAAACTGATATTTTGATATTTCCAGAATGCTCAAAATAATTTATTTAACAAATAAAATCAGTAGAAAGAGGTTTGGGGTCAAAAAGATTTATAAAACTCATTTTATGGCCAAAAAGGTCAAAACCGGAATTAACCGAATTAAACTTAGAGACCTATGATACGATCAGCCAAAAATTAAATAAAAATCTTCAAAAATCCCAAAATATTATATAATATCAGTTGGTAAAAAGTTTGGTATCAAAAAGTGGGCTTAAATAGGTTATACGCTAATTACGCCGTTTATGTGACATAAAGCTTTCAATTTACGATATTGAGCATAACTCTAAATCTGGACCTCCAACTGATATCAAATTTTTGGTGCAAGTTTATAAGTCAGTAATAAAGGTTTCTACTCTTTCACTTTTCCAAAAATCACGTTTTATAGCAAAAAGGGCAAAATAGTCATATTTAAGCATAAACCGGTAACATGCATATGAATCGGACAATTGTTGAACCAAGTCTTAAAATCTCAGAGAGTTGCACATAATTAAAAATGGTCCAAAATAAGCTCTAAGGCAGATCTCAAACATGCATGCACGGATCCGAATCGAGAGTCAAAGAAAAAGTCATTTTATAAGACTTTCGGTTCCGATCCGGGTCTATACTAAAAATTGTCGAGTTGATCATGATAAAACATATTCTTACATTCATTACAAAGTTATTTTGATGATCAAACTGATTGCATGTATTCTACATTACTATTTATGCTAGATTTTGCAAAAACACGTTCTGTTGACTTTTTAAGAACAACTTTGACTCGACAATAATCATGCTTAGAGTGGGAATCAGAAAATACCCTTTTGAGGGTTTGTTTCCCACATAAATACCAACTTGTAGGTACTTTCAATTTGAGAAATGACTGAGCCATTTTCGTTTAATCAAAAAGTCAAACTAGAGTTACGACGGATTGACTTTCGGCTAATAATCTAAGTTAGAACGAATTAGAGAAGGTTATGAATACTTACAAGAGTCCTAATGAAGCTTAGAGATCACTATGAAGCAGCCTTGTCGACCAGAAAGCTCCAGAATCCTTCTTGTGAATTTTTGAAAGTTCAAGTGTTCTTGGTTTCTAACTCAAGACTCCATTTATGAAGACATTGATCTGAATTTAAGTTGATTCAGGAGTTGCAAGAGGGTTACAGGTGTCCTAGCATGCATGAAATTCGATTGGTGAGTTTGGGAGGTGGTAAAAGCTGTCATCAACTCGCAAAACGGACCCAAATAGCTGCTGTTCGCGAATTCTGGTGCTGGGCGTGGGTCGCGGCCCGCTTAAGGGTGCCCAGGCGGGCCGCCTGGGGCTTGCAGACCCACAAAACTTGTTTAACATTTGCGATTTGGTCCCTGATCTTCGGTTACGAGGTTTTGGCCATTTATCATGACCCTTAGACTCTCAAACTTGATTTTTAGGAACCTTGGGACATTTACAAACATGGTAAAGTCCTCGGTTTTCTTTGCGCTCACCTGAAAAGTCACGAAATTCGACGTTGATGCTTTTAACCCTTCATGTACGGTTTTGGTCATAACTTTCTCATACGATAACGAAACTTCATGAAATTTTTACCACATATTCTAGTGAGTATATTTTAGCATTACAAAGCTTCGGGTTTGCCAAAAGATCACTCAGAGGTATAAATTCAACATGTTGACACATTTAGCCCCTGTAGTTTGTAATTCCTCACTTTCTTACATTTTCCGCTTTGTATGATCCATGATTTAACCGTTTGAGACTATAAACATTATGTAGGGTTATTTTAGAGCCTATCTTTCCATTGTTGACACTTTGGACCCTTATAATTCCATAGTTTCACTGTTTGTCAACTTTAGTCCCTCTAAAGTATGTTTTCACATATCCAAAGCTTATGCCACGTGTCAATACATTATTGGACGTAAATTTCCGAGGTGTTACATCCTCACCCCCTTAAAAGAAATCTCGACCTCGAGATATACTCGAACAAATGAGGGTATTTTTCTTTCATTGTGGATTCTACCTCCCAGGTGTATTCGGGACCTCTACGGGCATCCCACTTGACCTTAACAATAGGTATGTACTTTCTTCGGAGCTTCTTCACTTGTCGATCCTCAATCGACAATGGTTTTTCCACAAACTTCAAGCTTTCATCTATGTGTACATCTGTATGCGGTATGACCAGTGATTCGTCAGCGAAACACTTCTTCAGATTACAGATGTGGAACACATTATGTATAGCGCTAAGTTCTTCAGGCAAGTTTAACTTGTAAGCAACTGATCCGACGCGTTCGATAACCTCAAAAGGTCCTATGTATCTCGGGCTCAGCTTACCTTTCTTACCAAATCGCATCACTCCCTTCTAGGGTGATACCTTAAGCAATACTTTGTCACCTACTTCGAATTGAAAAGGCTTACGCTTTGGATCCGCATAACTTTTCTGCCTATCCCTGGCAGCTTTCAAACGATCGCGAATTTGGACAATCTTGTCCGTCGTCTCAAAAATAATCTCTGGTCCTGTTAGTTGGACATCTCCAACTTCCGCCCAACAAATAGGCGATCTACACTTTCTACTGTATAGGGCCTCAAAAGGCGCAGCTCTTATGCTGGTGTGGTAGCTATTGTTGTAGGAGAATTCAATTAGTGGTAGGTTCTTATCCCAACTACCACCCAAGTCGATCGCACATGCACGTAGCATGTCTTCCAAAGTTTGAATAGTACGCTCGCTTTGACCATCAGTCTATGGATGATAAGCCGTACTAAAATTTAAACGAGTGCCCAAGGATTGTTGGAAACTCTTCCAAAAATGTGACGTATATCTAGTATCTCTATCAGAGATAATAGATACGGGTATACCATGCAGCGCTACAATCTTATCAACATACAATTGAGCTAACATGTCAGAGCTGTAAGTTTCCTTAATGGGAAGAAAATGTGCTGACTTGGTTAGCCTATCTACTATAACCCATATAGTATCGTTTCCCTTCCTTGTCTTGGGTAATTTGGTGATAAAATCCATTGTCACCATCTCCCACTTCCATGTGGGAATTTCAGGTTGTTGAAGCAAACCTGACGGCTTCTGGTGCTCAGCTTTGACTTGCGCACAAGTCAGACATTTAGCTACATGCTCAGCTACAGACTTCTTCAAACCAATCCACCAGTAGTTTGCCTTTAGATCCTGGTACATCTTATCAGCTCCAGGATGAACGGAATATTTGGAGCTGTGGGCTTCCTGGAGGATAACATCTCGAAGTCCTCCATAAACAGGAACCCATATTCGCCCATTCAGTCTTAAGATTCCATCCTTGTCATAGGATAACTGCTCCTCTGTTACTCCTAGCTTTTCTTCAGGATAGTTAGCTTCCAACACAGCTTCCTTCTGTGCAGCTAACACCCTTTCGTTCAAATTATTCCTTATCTCTATGCGCTTGGCATGTATTCTTATCGGCTTCACTCTTTCTTTTCTGCTTAAGGCGTCAGCAACTACATTTGCCTTGCCTGGATGGTATCTTATCTCACAGTCGTAATCATTTAAAGTTTCCATCCATCGTCTTTGTCGCATGTTCAAGTCCTTCTGATTGAACAAATGTTGAAGGCTCTTGTGATCCGAATAGATTACACACTTGGTCCCATACAAGTAGTGTCTCCAAAGTTTCAGTGCAAATACAACGGCACCCAGTTCCAAGTCGTGGGTGGTGTAGTTTTTCTCGTGCACCTTTAGTTGTCGTGAAGCGTAGGCAATGACCTTGCCTCTCTGCATGAGTACACAGCCCATGCCAGTGTGTGACGCATCGCAATACACCACAAATTCTTCTATACCATCGGGCAATGTTAACACTGGTGCATTGCTTAACTTCTTCTTCAAAACGTCAAAGGATTCCTGCTGCTTAGGGCCCCAATCAAACTTGATCTTCTTACATGTCAACGAAGTTAGGGGCGCAGCAATCCTTGAGAAATTTTCGATGAATCGCCTATAGTATCCTGCTAATCCTAGAAAACTGCGAATCTCGGTAGGTGTCTTTGGCTCTTGCCAATTCATAACTGCTTCTACCTTAGCGGGATCTACTTGGATACCACGCTCACTTACCACATGTCCAAGGAATTGGACTTCTCGAAGCCAAAATTCGCACTTTGAAAATTTGGCATAGAGTTTCTCATGATGTAGAAGTTTGAGAATACAACGAAGGTGTTTCTCGTGGTCAGCCTGGTTCTTTGAGTAGATAAGGATGTCGTCAATAAAGACGATGACGAATTTATCCAGATAAGGCTTGCAGACGCGATTCATGAGATCCATGAATGCGGCTGGTGCGTTAGTGAGCCCAAAAGGCATCACTAGGAACTCGTAATGTCCATAACGAGTCCTAAACGCTATCTTGTGCACATCTTCATCCTTGACCTTTAACTGATGATAGCCTGACCTCAGGTTGATCTTTGAAAAGTAGCTTGCCCCTTGCAATTGATCGAACAGGTCGTCGATTCTAGGCAAAGGATACCTATTCTTGATAGTGACTTTATTAAGCTCACGGTAATCGATGCACAGACGCATCGATCCATCCTTCTTTTTGACAAACAAGATTGGCGCTCCCCAAGAGACGAGCTAGGTCTAATAAAACCTTTAGCTAACAGATCATCCAATTGCGTCCTTAACTCCTTCATCTCCGTTGGTGCCAACCTATATGGCGCTCTCGCTACAGGCGCCGCACCCGGAATGATGTCAATTCGAAACTCCACTTGCCTATCCGGCGGTAAGCCAGGTAGTTCTTCCGGAAACACTTCAGGGTATTCCGAAATGACAGGGATATCTTCAATCTTCGGCTTTGGCTCATCAACAATAACCTGTGCCATGTAAATGACACAACCTTTCTGCAGACATCTGGATGCCTTGAGCATGGACACTTGCTCAGGCAACCCATGCTGGGTATCTCCTTGGATAGTGAGTGACTCACCGGACGGAGTTTTAACTACTACTTGCTTTCTGTTGCACACAATCTGGGCTTGGTTGTGTGACAACCAATCCATACCTATCACTACATCAAAACCGGCTAGCTTAAAGGGAAGTAAGGATAATGGAAAAGAGTGATTCCTAATGGATATAACACATCCATCTAAAACGGTTGAGGCGGTTTCTATGGTTCCATCAGCTAATTCCACCTCATACTTCACACTTAAGGCCTTTACAGGCAATTTTAACAACTCATAGAATTTATTATCTACAAAAGACTTATCTGCTCCAGAGTCAAACAATACTCTAGCAAAAACATCATTTACAAGAAAAGTACCTGTAATAACGTTGTTATCTTGAACTGCTTCCTTAGCGTCCATCTTGAAGACTCTTGCATTGGTCTTCTTTCCATCATCAGTTTTCTTAGCGTTCTTTGGGCAATTAGACTTAATGTGCCCCTTCTCGTTGCAACCGTAACATGTTGCATCCTTCAGACCCTTACACTTCAAAGTCGTATGATCCGTAGATTTGCAGATTCCACAGGGTCTCGTGAGGGACTGCGATTTCGACTCTAAGTGACACTTCCCAAAATGGTTTTTCTTACAGGTTTTGCATTTGGGCTTATCCCCTGATTGTTGCCACTCTCTCTTAAATCCCGACCCTTTCCTGTGGTCGTTATTCCCTCGGTGTCTCTTCTCCGATCTCCGTGAGGTATCGTCCTCACGTTTCCTCTTATTCTCTTCCGAGTTCTTAAGTGCTCTCAATCTGACTACATCCTGGGTGAGAGAGAGAGATAGATCAGTTACTGATCTGAACGTTGTAGGCCTCGATGCCTTAACACTTGCCTTAATCTCAGGTGCCAAACCCCCAATAAAACGGGCAATCCTTTTCGGTTCTGGGGTTACCAGGTAGGGAACCATTCGAGATAGAGTATTGAAAGTGGTGAGGTATGCCTGACAGTCTAGATTCTTCATCACCAAGGATACGAAGTCTGACTCGATCCTTTCAACTTCATGTTGTGGGCAAAAATTTTCTTTAATAAGGGCTACGAACTGATCCCAAGACATACTGTAAAGTGTGGCCTTTCCGGCAGCTTGTAAGAGAGATTTCCACCACGCCAGTGCGTCCCCTTTGAATGATTGGGATAAGTACTTCACTACATCCCGATCAGCACACCCGCTGATATCTACAACTGTATCCATTTCGTCTAACCAGGTCATGCAGTCGACCGCTCCCTTCTCCCCAGTAAAGTCTCTGGGTTTACATGAGACGAAGTATTTATACGTACAGGACTTACTGTGCGATTCATGTTTCTGCTTGATCTCCTTTTTCGGGATACTGCTGTGGTTAGAGGAGTGATTATCCTCATCATTCTTCTTTAGCTCGTCTTTCTTAGATGCATCCTTCTTAGAGAGTGGTTTGGTATGAGCCTCAGAATGATCCTTGGTCTTGGAATGTGGCGCGGACCGGGCCCTACTTCGGGTCCTATTTGGTTCACTATATTGCCTTTCAATGGCTTTGGCAACAGCATTTTCTACTAATGCTTGTAGCTCCGCACCAGTTATATGTATTCTAGTGTTATCTGGTCCTTCCTCGGAGTGACTGTTTACTTCTTCAGACTTAGCCATGTGGTTTTAGGTGCTACATAAAAGTAAGGACAAGGTCTATTTAGAAGCCTAAACAGTGTTATCGTTCTTGACGATTTATTAACCATGGTAAATAAAAGCCATATTAGTTAATTTGTTAATTTCATTCAGGACTTTTTATTAGTTACTTTACCCTCGAATGAAATATATGTTGGCACAATAGGCCTAGTCACTTGGACAAATTCTAAATTTGATTTTAGATTCTATAGGATTAAAATTTTAATAATTAAAACAATCAATCCTTTTCTTGGCAGGGGGTCTATAAACCACGGCTGTCTTTTTGTTTTATATGACATTAATTATAACCCGTAGGCATTATGTCTCAATCAAATATATATATATATATATATATAGAATATAAATTTTTGGATAATTTAATAAAAGGGTGACATGTGTGATTTTGCGGATCACACTAGCCAAGAATGCTAACATGTTTACAGATGTTAACAGAGATTGAATCTTTTTAACAGGTTCTACCATATTGGCCAGGTCTTTAATATGACATTCAAGCTAGGTTTTACCTTTTTAAGATTCTTATTATTAAAATGGTAAATTAAAATAATAATTGCTATTTTTCATTTATTCGTATATTATATTTGTGCATATAATTTAAAAATGAAAAACTTAAATTAACCATTTCAAATAGAATTAACTAACAAAAGTTTGCCCTAAACGGGACTTTTACTCAAATAACATACCCACGCAGGGGCTAATACTAACAAACAAACCCACGCAGGGGTCAAACAGAAACAACATACCCACCCAGGGGTAGAACAGAAAGGAAAAACATACCCACGCAGGGGCAGAGTACAGAAATAAATGTCCTCGCATGGACATGATTAAATAACTAGCAAACAAAGGATTTAGTAGTCCTTCTTGCCTTTTCCCTTGATCAAATCCACCATCTTCTTAAACATCCCACGATTATGCCGACGCTCTTCCCGTAACTCATGCCGCATCTCACGTCACACATCATTTATCCCTTGAAGGATTTCTTGAACTTGTGGCGGCGACATCATCGGTGCCGGCGGTGGTATCTGATATTGCGGTGGTTGAGGAGGCTGCGGCTGCTGATATCCATATGATGGGTATCCATAGGTCGGTTGTCCCGTAGCCCAGGGACCTCCAAAAGTACCTTCCGGATTGAGAGAGTTGTAGTTCGCAGCTACCCAGTAGGGATCCTCTGTATAGTTATAACCTGGGGGAAAAGTCGGCTCGAAGGGGTTATATGCGGCCGCGCTAGTATAAGCGGGGATTGGGTTCCCAAAATCCTGTGGTGGTGGTGGCGCGATTGGCGCAGATGTTACCTTTGAGACGGGGTGTGAAGATTCTCCCATCTCTAGTTCTTCATGAAGTGGCGAGTATCGGCTGCTACCTGAATGTGGAAGGGTGCCGATGCGTATTCCCCCTCGTGTGGACATCCGTGCGTTCCTTCCTCTTCGCCTCGGAGGCGGAGGAGGCAAAACCGGAGGTGGTGGCGGCGGTGGAGTGACCACGTTACACCAGAAATCCTCAGAGGGGTCCTGCTGCTGCTGTGGCTGCTGCTGAGGCTGCTGCTGGGAGTGCAAGGGAGAGCTGTGATGCGACTGGTGCAGGGGAGAGTTATGGTAACTAGGGGTAAATACCCAATCATGCTGCTTGAATCTCTCCTCATAACTGTCGGGACCATGGTAAGGTGATCCCACAAACGGTGACCCATCTGAAATCTCGATGGGGTGGTTCGGTGTTCCGGACGGTGGCATGGAAGGATCGGTATCCTCATCGATATCCATCTCGTTGCCACCCGGAAAGTGGTCTTCCGGTCCAAGTGGGTTATGACCCATTGGTTCTCCCAAGTAATCATCAGGGTTGAACAGGCCCTGAAAGACAGGTGCTGGGTAATCAAAAGGTGATTGGTGGTTCTGGAGAGGTATGTAGGATTGATGGGAGTTGTGGGGCTCATTTTCTGAATGAGGCCCAAAGGAGTGTGGGACAGAAGGTGAGGTACTCAGTGAGTGCCTTGCGGGTTCAGCAAAAGATCTCCACAGATTTTGAGCATCTGTGTTATGGGAGCCTGAAGGTGTTCGCCTGTGCGAAGGCCCGGCTTCATGGTCGTGTGAGGTTGCGTATGCTCCTTGTCCCCTTCCTCTTCCTCTCATACGTGGCAGCATTTTGGTGAACCTGTCAAAAATCAAACAAGTGACACAACAAAATATATATAAGACAAAGTTAGAAAATAAAACAAATTTTGGATATTTCCTAAGTTCTTTGTCTAGACTCGAGAATCGAGGAATGTGCAACTGTGTAACTGAGATTAAACACAGAAGGCTAGTGTTTAATTCACTCAGCGTTGGCTTTGATACCAACTTGTCACACCCCTATTTTCCACGTGTCACCGGTGGGCCCGGTGGGGAGTATAGTGACGTAGTTGGCATCATCATAGTCAAACAACACAATATAATAATGCACAGCGGAAGCAAAGATAGATTCATTTCAACTTTAATAGAAAGTAATATTAAATATCACTGATAGTTGAAACGGATCCACAGGCGGATCAAAATAAAATAAGATATTGTTCAACAGTTTTATTTTCGTCCAAGCTTGCGAGACTTATTGTGGACGCTCTAGAAGACAACCAGCCTATTACGTGTAGTACCTGCACTTAACCTTTTGGGAAAATACGTCAGTTTACACTGGTAAATACAAATTAACTGACTCATTTTGAAAAGATTGAAAATTGATTTAAATGCACATGGCATAAAATATTTTTATAACTTGGGATAATTATACAATATAATCTTGTAAGGGATTTACATGTTACTTATGCGTTCAGTAGCCCGATCCGTAGACCGGGTTAAAGATCAATAGACACACCACAATATAGAGTTATACACTGACGGGTGTACGCCTACACCCCGTGCTCAGGTCGTGGCCATCTCGTAAGATGATGCCAAGGATATCCGGGACATGGTCATTAACCCCCCAAAGGCTTTAAGCAATAAAACACCTTCAAAACAAGGTCATCTCAATAAATTTAACCACTATTCGATTAAAGAATTCAATGCCGGACCAAGCGGTATTTTATATACCGTACCCCAAGCCCGTATAGGGAAAATAAGTTAAAAGTATTTACCTTGGTAAGTATGAATCACAATTAGCAAGTGAAGGTAGCTTTTACTGGGTCTCCTATTCTGGAACAAAGGTTTATAATAACCCATTAGATTCCTAACAGGTCTTTATTTAAGCCTAAGCTTAGACCGGTTAGTTTTAAGGACGATACGGTTCAAGCGCACGATTAAGCGAAGACCGGATAGAATGTGATTTAGACCCGACAAGTTTGAATACTTGTATAATTTGGGTATGCTAAATACATTCTGGATTTTGAGACAAAAAGGATAATGTTTGACCCGTTTCGGTCAATTTATGCAAACTAGTTACATAACCCGAACCGAACGCTAAAAGAGCGTTACGGGTAACCACAAGAGTCATATGCAATTTATGCCTCATACGGATTTAAACTCAATTTACGCCTTATAAGGGCATTTTGGTCATTTAAAAGATTATAAAAGAGTTAAATTGGAAATCTGAGTTACAGGTCTGATTTATACAGTAAATATACTTAATTTGACATATTATAACAGTAGGGTATGACCCATTTATGAAACTTATCATTTAAAATCGAACTATGCACCTTAGGGGTATTTTGGTAATTTCACAAGGGCTTAAACGGTCAAAACTGGAAACCTGAGTTCAAAAACTTATACTTACTGTTATTTTATAAAAATATGTTAAAAACATCAGTAGGTATAACCCTTATACGCTTAATATGGTTATAGTACATACTATGCGTTAAAAATGCTTAAAAAGGCGATTTAGAGCCGGTTCCGGGTTTTCAAAGGAAAACTGATATTTTGATATTTCCAGAATGCTCAAAATAATTTATTTAACAAATAAAATCAGTAGAAAGAGGTTTGGGGTCAAAAAGATTTATAAAACTCATTTTATGGCCAAAAAGGTCAAAACCGGAATTAACCGAATTAAACTTAGAGACCTATGATACGATCAGCCAAAAATTAAATAAAAATCTTCAAAAATCCCAAAATATTATATAATATCAGTTGGTAAAAAGTTTGGTATCAAAAAGTGGGCTTAAATAGGTTATACGCTAATTACGCCGTTTATGTGACATAAAGCTTTCAATTTACGATATTGAGCATAACTCTAAATCTGGACCTCCAACTGATATCAAATTTTTGGTGCAAGTTTATAAGTCAGTAATAAAGGTTTCTACTCTTTCACTTTTCCAAAAATCACGTTTTATAGCAAAAAGGGCAAAATAGTCATATTTAAGCATAAACCGGTAACATGCATATGAATCGGACAAGTGTTGAACCAAGTCTTAAAATCTCAGAGAGTTGCACATAATTAAAAATGGTCCAAAATAAGCTCTAAGGCAGATCTCAAACATGCATGCACGGATCCGAATCGAGAGTCAAAGAAAAAGTCATTTTATAAGACTTTCGGTTCCGATGTCGAGTTGATCATGATAAAACATATTCTTACATTCATTACAAAGTTATTTTGATGATCAAACTGATTGCATGTATTCTACATTACTATTTATGCTAGATTTTGCAAAAACACGTTCTGTTGACTTTTTAAGAACAACTTTGACTCGACAATAATCATGCTTAGAGTGGGAATCAGAAAATACCCTTTTGAGGGTTTGTTTCCCACATAAATACCAACTTGTAGGTACTTTCAATTTGAGAAATGACTGAGCCATTTTCGTTTAATCAAAAAGTCAACCTAGAGTTACGACGGATTGACTTTCGGCTAATAATCTAAGTTAGAACGAATTAGAGAAGGTTATGAATACTTACAAGAGTCCTAATGAAGCTTAGAGATCACTATGAAGCAGCCTTGTCGACCAGAAAGCTCCAGAATCCTTCTTGTGAATTTTTGAAAGTTCAAGTGTTCTTGGTTTCTAACTCAAGACTCCATTTATGAAGACTTTGATCTGAATTTAAGTTGATTCAGGAATTGTAAGAGGGTTACAGGTGTCCTAGCATGCATGAAATTCGATTGGTGAGTTTGGGAGGTGGTAAAAGCTGTCATCAACTCGCAAAACGGACCCAAATAGCTGTTGTTCGCGAATTCTGGTGCTGGGCGTGGGTCGCGGCCCGCTTAAGGGTGCCCAGGCGGGCCGCCTGGGGCTTGCAGACCCACAAAACTTGTTTAACATTTGCGATTTGGTCCCTGATCTTCGGTTACGAGGTTTTGGCCATTTATCTTGACCCTTAGACTCTCAAACTTGATTTTTAGGAACCTTGGGACATTTACAAACATGGTAAAGTCCTCGGTTTTCTTTGCGCTCACCCGAAAAGTCACGAAATTCGACGTTGACGCTTTTAACCCTTCGTGTACGGTTTTGGTCATAACTTTCTCATACGATAACGAAACTTCATGAAATTTTTACCACATATTCTAGTGAGTATATTTTAGCATTACAAAGCTTCGGGTTTGCCAAAAGATTACTCAGAGGTATAAATTCAACATGTTGACACATTTAGCCCCTGTAGTTTGTAATTCCTCACTTTCTTACATTTTCCGCTTTGTATGATCCATGATTTAACCGTTTGAGACTATAAACAATATGTAGGGTTGTTTTAGAGCCTATTTTTCCATTGTTGACACTTTGGACCCTTATAATTCCATAGTTTCACTGTTTGTCAACTTTAGTCCCTCTAAAGTATGTTTTCACATATCCAAAGCTTATGCCACGTGTCAATACATTATTGGACGTAAATTTCCGAGGTGTTACAAAGCTCCTGTTCTAATCACCTAACGACCTGCGAGCATGTAACGAGTGTATCAGACAAAGCTGGCGAGTTCACAGTTTAAGAAAACGTTTATTACCAGTTGTATGTAAAACAGTTCATTAACCAATGCAAGTAATATTGTTAATATCTCAATTCCGAACAAGACGGCTCCTGAAGTACATGACTGCCCTTTCCCACGTACTCCTATCCAGTACTGGGCCCGACTGGGTCATTAGTTCACATCAGTCCTCTCTAGGAGCGGTGTGAGGGTGCCAAACCTAAGTAGCGCTACCAACTAATACCCGTTACCCTCCAGGTAACATAATAAGGGACTTACAAAAGACGATAGGTGAGAATATTAACCAATATACCCGTTTTTACCCAAAAGACTTATCCCTCCACGGGATACCCACTGACTGTCCCCAACCACTGGGACGCATGCTCGAATGTAGTGAACTCACCTTCGGTTTGCTCGGTTAGACTTAGTGCTTGTTTAACAGTTAACCAATCGAATCCTACCGGGTTTACAGAGGCAGTTAGTTCCATGTATTCACGTATTTGTTCACATGTAAAGTTCAAACGTATTCATGTAACACATATTGACACATACAACATGCAAGTACTCTGACCATAGTCTATTCACAATGCAAATTAATGTATCACACTCACTTGACATTCGGATTATAAGTGTTCCACGTTGCCATATTTCCGATTAACACACAATATGTTATCTAGGCTCGGTTCATCCTATAGCTCCCGAATCAACCGGCCCAGCCGTTAAACCCGTTCAGTTGGGCCGTTCCATTCATTTAACCCAACTGGTGCACCCGGCCCATTAACCCAATTCAACGGATTCACTAATTAACTTGAATCGGCCCCCCCAAACCAACCTACCAGGCTTCGTATGATTAATTATATTTGATACAATTTCATGCGGCCCAACTAGCATCCTTACCCATTGTTTTTGATTGATCCAGTAACAACCAAGACCCAATCAACACAATTTAATGTGATAATTAATTGTATGACTTATCTTATAATCATACCCTCAATTAAGGCAATGTGTCAGACTGTTTCACATCCTAGAAATCAGTTCCTTGACTTTTATAACAATCACCACTAACAATATTTAATCATAAGCAAATCGAATATTGTGGATGTTCCAATTTAAGGTATCAATTCATCACATATTCCTATCAAAATAATCTGAATTCCATGTACAATCATCAATTAACAGCGTTCAACATTCAAACTCTCAATATACATTAGCACACTAGCTTGACCAAGATTATCATATGAGGATTAATATGAACATGCTTACACCAAATCGTAACCCTTCTTACGGCATTATTGCATTAACAGTGGTTATTTAATCAAGATCAATCATGACTTGGTTTGTTTCATATCATTCAACTAACATAAAGAACCATCATTATTCACATTACTCTTAATACTTATAAACCACACAATAATTCATAACCGGATCAGCCAACCTACCATTTACCGGATCATGTCCATCGCAATATATGCTACTCGGATCACAAAGATCCTCGCAGCCCAGCACTCGATTCATGTGACTATTGATCAAAATAATGCTATTCATGTACATGGTTCTTGATCGTACAGTATATGTTATATTGCACACAGATTTCACTTAAACACGCATTCATTAAAACAACCAACCTACTTAAACAATCGTAAGGAATACTAACCAGAAGATCAATGAGAATATGGTGATGAAGATCACGACGGGGGGGGGGGGGATCTGCCACCGAAACCGTGCAACCAGGGAAGTCTAGGGTTTATTTTTTAATATGATGCGTTGAATGACAATGGGAACCCAAAGATGTTACGTACCTTCGATTATAAAGCCACTAACAAATGGGTCGGTCCAAATAATACACATAATGGTTGGGCTATCATGTTATGCAACACAAGGTAGGCCAAGATCTAGTTCAACGAAATAAGAACAAGCAAAAGTGTAATGAGTTCGGGCGGCCCGTGCCGGTTTTAATGTGTAAGAGTGTGGCCCTAAAGATGTGCGGCCCAACATCACAATTATCAAGTTGTCGTATTTGTAAGTTCAACGGAGTTATATAACAATAACGAATTGAAATTTAGTATCACGAAATTAAACGTCGCTAACCTTGAGAATGCGGGTTGTCACATGGAAGCTATTATCAACTCCTTTCTTTAAATCTATAAGTTTAGCTGATGCAGACATGAAGCGTATTCAAATGGCTCAAAACGTGATTGCATTCAAATGCTTGGAACCAATGGTTCCAGCTGAAGTCTGCTGTATCTAGTTGCAAAGGCCGATTACAATGTTTATCAAAAGCTAACTAAACAATAACCACATACTCAGAATATATAGTTCAACCATAAAAAATATTATTGTATTTGTATGACCTGTTGTTAATCGTTACCTGACCCTCGATGTGTAGATTATGAGCCCATAAACAAACATATATCATTATTAACCTAGGGGATAAAAAGCATTTATGTTTGGCAGAGTATTATGAGCTAATTTCACTAGGTTAAAAAGCATTTATGTTTGGCAGAGTTTTATGAGCTGATATTTGTGCAATATAATCTTATACAGAGTTAAAAAATATGAATACCCCGATCTTACAAATGGTGATGAACGAGTTTTTTTATTGAAATTACTAATTACTATGGTTGTGAGTAACAAGTTGATTGTTAATTTAGGTAATGGGGATTTCCTTGTCATCAGTATGTATCTGTGGTAGAAGAAGAAAGAGTTTCATGTATGAGAACCAACTTAAGAGTTATTACTTATTAGTTATTATAAAGGAAGATATGTTCTTGCTTATAAAGGTGAAGTTAGAATTGATGACAACGTTATCGGAGAAAGGTCTGGTGGCAAGAAGAAAGACTTTCAGGTATGAGTTTCAGTTTTATATATAGATATATAGATCATTATAGTGTCGGTGTATAACATTTCAATATGCTAAGCGTAATGGTTATTAATGTTTTGGTTGAATTTTATAGGCGTAGAGAGGAAACTGCTGGAGAGATGGAGGCTTGCAAGCGATGTAACTGTAAGAAATCCAAGTTTTTGAGGCTGTATGTAACTTTGTTGAAGAAGCAACCAGTGAGAGTGTTTTGGTGGAAAACTTGGAGGGGTCGGTGATGTTGTCGAGGTTGTTAGGAAATGCAAAGTGATAGCATTTCCTGACAACTCTCGACAATGTCACCAACCTCCTAATCTGAGCGTGACCCTCTGAAAATATAAATGTTTTGCAACTTCACCATGAATAGAGAAGAAAGAGACAGTTGGGTTTCTAGCTCCAGTTGTGTTGCAGCCGAATCAACGGCAAATTCAGCAGCAATAGTTGTTGATGCATGAATATGAAGATTGAATTTGTGAGGTTCAGTTAATAATCGACTGATTGAAATAATATTATTTATTGTATTCACCATTGTTAAACCAAAATGATTGAATTTGTGAGGTTCAGGAATATGAAGATTGAATTTGTGAGGTTCAGCAGCAGCAGTTGTTGATTCAGCAGCAGTAGCAGTAGTTGTTGATGTAAGTGAGTTTTGTAAAGGTTTGCGAGTTGAAATAAAATTATTTATTGTATTCACAATTGTTAAACCGATTGTGCTTTATGTTTATGATTTGAACTTGTGATAATTTGTGCCTAATAATCGACTGATTGAACGGATTTTGATTTTTAATTAAGTTTATTAATGTGAACCAAAAGTTTTGGTAAACCAAGGTATGTGCTCTCACATATTCTTGGTTCAAATTAATTTCATGGGATGATAACATCTTCATTTTAATATTCTTGGTTCAAATTAATTTCATGGGATGATAACATCTTCACAAGATCAGAAGACCTGTGATATGCTAGCTGATCTGCAAATTAAAATAAAAAATGAAATTGGATGGAAGAAGGGGAGAGAACGAGATATTCTAGGAAGTGTTAATTGTAATGTTTAATTTTTAGTTTTTATTATTTTTCAAAATCATAATTTTGTAATACTATGGTTTATTATTGAATGAATGAAGAAAATTCAAACTTTGATAAGTTTTACAGTACTGAAAAATAATCTAAAGAGTATTGGGATTGAACCCTATCAGAGGAACAAATAATTAAAGCCAAAACTGGTTCACAACAGTGGATTTATCATAAGCAGTAGTTTACACCAGGCTTTCCCCTTGAAAGTGTTTATAACATCTGATGTCCTCTATCCACTGTCTCTATACAACAGTTGCTGTCCTTCAAACTGCTGATGAAGTCCTGAAGACTGTTAAGGATTAAACACTGGTGGTTCAATCTACTGATGCTATCCAAGTACTGCTGTTGATTAAAGTACTGCCCACTTAAGGACTGATCAACTTTGAAGAAACCACTGGGTGTCAAACATCAGTGCTTGACATGCAACAATGGAAGGAAGAAGCAGTAGTTTAGTTTGTCACTTATATTGTATAGAATCGGTGGTTAAGGTTAGCAATGTTTGAAACCACTGTTCGGCTAAAATAGTGTTGTTAATGATATTTTTTGGCGCTGTCGTGGAAACCTTCTCAGGTGGATTTGATAACTTGTGCCTAAATTCAGTAACTGTATGGTGTATAGAGTTTTCTTATTACTATTAATCATTCATCATAAGCAGTAGTTTACACCAGGCTTTCCCCTTGAAAGTGTTTATAACATCTGATGTCCTCTATCCACTGTCTCTATACAACAGTTGCTGTCCTTCAAACTGCTGATGAAGCCCTGAAGACTATTAAGGATTAAACACTGCTGGTTCAATCTACTGATGCTATATAAGTACTGCTGTTGATTAAAGTAGTGCCCACTCAAGAGCTGATCAACTTTGAAGAAACCACTGAATGTCAAACATCAGTGCTTGACATGCAACAATGGAAGGAAGAAGCAGTAGTTTAGTTTGTCACTGTTCGGTTAAAATAGTGTTGTTAATGATATGTTTTGAAACCATTTTTGGGTTAACACTGTTTGAAACTACTGTTGATTTAAGGACATGTTTGAAACCAATGTTTTAAGCCAAAAGTTTTTTAACAACACTAAGTATAATTCAGCAATCTATCATTTTTTGTATCTTCAATGGTCACACAACTTGAATCGTCAAATCATAACATTGAGAGCAGCCCATTAACAAATATTACAAACTGTATTCTCTATAGAGTTTTCTTATAACTATTAATCATTCATTGAATGTTGATTTATCTATTGTAACTGATGAAAGGAGGACATCTTCCAGAAGAGTTGCGTATTACAGAAAATGTTGATCCAGTTGGTTCTCTCATATCATTCACATAACCTGATATTTAAGGAGAGTTGTTGATGAAAGTTGTATTGGCATTGTTAATATTTTTTTATAACAAATTATTAAAGCCTAAATTGTATATTAAATTTAAAGTTTTAATACATACAATACAGAGACAAAACGTCATACCAACTTCGTAGACTTGACGGAACTTACAGACTAGATAACAAAAGACTGTAACATACAATACAGAGACAAAACATCATACCACCACAAGCAATTGTGGATCTTTACTGACGGTGCACTTCGGAATGTAGCAGATATGAATGAATATAACCCCAGTGTAGCTAATTACATATCTGCCACTTGGGTTATATTCATTCATATGAATGAATATAACGCCAGTGTAGCTCTTAGATTTTCCCTGAAATTCCAGAGTTCGCTAATTACATATCTACCACTGGGGTTATATTCATTCATATGCAATTGATCGTTTTGATCAGTCACTTCCTTATGTGCACTGTACTATCTTCTAGGAGGTTGTCAAGTGTTCTCGCCTTGGTGTTTTGCGTAACTTTACATCCACAGCCATTCTGTACAAATTTTTCACAAAAAACATCACAAACAAACCTGAATAAAGCAAAACAAATCAACCCTCTGTTTTTCAAAGCAAAACAAACAAAACAAACAAACATAACAAAGCAGAACAAAAAAAAACAAACAAACAGAACAAAACAAAACAAAACAGAACAAAAACAGAACAAACAAACCTGAAAAACTGAAAGCAAAATACCCAAATCAACCCATTCACAAATAAGTGATTATCATCATCATACGACATTCAGATTATCAAAGAACTGATTATCAAAAACTGATTATAAAAAATTGATTATCAAAAATTGATTCACAAATAACTGATTATCATCATTATCATCATGCGGCATTCAGATTATCATTATCAAAAACTGAAACCTAAATACCCAAATCAACCCTCTGTTTTTTCAAAAAAAAACATTCACATAAAACTGATTATCATCATCATCATGCGGCATTCAGATTATCATTATCAAAAACTGAAACAAAATACCCAAATCAACCCTCTGTTTTTAACAAAAACATCACAAATATCAAAAATATATATAGATAAGAAGATGATTCAAACCTCTATTTTCAAGATGAAGATGGATGAAGATGATGAAGATCTGTGTTGACTGTTGAGAGTTGAGAGAGATATTTGGAGATTTTTTAGAGAAGTGTGATGATGATAATGATCGGTGATGATGTTAGTCATTTCATACAACTTATAACAGTCAAGTTGCATTTTTGGAGAAGTGTGATGATGACAAGGAGATTAAACTAAAAAATAATTATCCATAAGCAATTAAACTAAATAATATTTAGTAGGAGGATTATATATAAATTAATTAGAAAAGATTAAACTAAAATAATACTTATCTATTAAACATGGTCTAATATAGTATAAATAGAACTAAAGACCAAAATTTAAATGATATATCTTAATCTGATGTAAATCTGCCTATGTTACGGGTATTAAGGGATAAGGGTATTAAGGAATATTAAGGGATAAGGGTATTAAGGACATTTCAGACATGTCTTCAACAAATCTAATCCATATTTGATAGAAGGGTTTTAACGGGCCTACAAAATCTAATCCATTAGTAATCTTAACTGGATCAAATATAAGGGGCTTTATTGAACTGTTTAATAACATTAGGTTATTTGAATTAGGTCAGGCTTTAATTATTAGACAATATAAAATTAGGTCATGCTTTCAGTTTAGACAAGAAATTTTGAGTTAGTTAGCTAATTTCTATATCAAACATGAACTAAATACAAACAATTTAAATGATGTATTATAATCTATTTCGATGGTTATTAAAACTACCCGTGTGGTCACACATACTGTCTTCAACATTACTTTATAAAGATATAGAAATAAAGACCAAAATTTAAATGATATATTATAATCTGTTTTTTAGTATTTGATTTCGATCATTACTAAACCTACCCGTGTGGTTACACGGGTACTACACCTAGTATAGGATTAAATCCGGACCCCACCATTAAGTAAATACCATGACCTTGAACACTATGTGTTGATCACCTAGAATCTCATAAATTCTGATCACATGAGCCATTAAGTACGAACATATACTCGATCTACTTATATGCGGACCATATAAGGTCTCATCATGTGCGGACGTATAACAATCAAACAGAACAAGTGCAGACAATCAAACTCCAAACATACAAGTGCGGATGGTTAAGAAATAAGTAAGTGCGGACGAACATCAAATGCTTAAGTACAGACCTTAGGGAAATACATAACTGCGAATCCTTTGATGAACAACAAGTTCGGACAATTAGCATTTTATTCAAGTTCGGACACTAGGCTACCTATTAAGTGCGAACTCCTATAACCCTTGATAAGTCCGGACGGTTTTCTAATTAATAAGTTCGGATCATACAAGACTTTAAGTGCGGATAACCAAACTAGTCTCTTATGTGTGGACAATAGAAAATTAATCCAAGTGCGGACAGTAGGGAATTAATATGTGCAGACCTTCTTATAATTTACAAATTCGGACATGTATCCTCATCAACATGTGCGGACCCCTTTTAATCAGGTTAAGTGTGGACAATGTTCAAATTAACAAATGCTGACATAGACTTGTGACTTCACAAAGTCTGACAACAATCAGGGATTTCATTCTTCAAGGTTTCTATGAATAGAAACCCCCAAATGCACAGAAATCAATAATGTCAGGCATCAAATCAATCAATCTAGTAGTGTTATCATACGACAAATATAAACAACCATTGCACGATCATTTGTCTAAATCACGTATTCACTAGCATAATCAATCACACACAATCAATTGTTTGGATATCTAGGGTTTGTATAAATCAAAAGAACAAGATTAACAACACAACATATAATCTTAAACACTTACCTCTGGTTGAATCTAAATGAATTGAACATCAAGAATTGATGTATATGAACTTGTGAAGCCAAGGATGATTGAAGAAGGATTAGAGATGATCAGGGAATGGTGGAAATGTCGTACAGTGAGTGAGATTATGGGGAAATTCTAGGGTTTTGAGTAGTTATTAAAGTTTCGCAATATACTAAACACCCCCTAATATAACTTTTACACAAAAGCCACATAATACCATGTAATTTACAATTTCAACATACAGTTCCCGTATATGTCATGCAGCACATAAGTTTCGTATAAACCATCCGTTTATAATTATTATTCACGTTAGTTGCAATGTTCGAGAGTTATCATGTATGTGTTTCGGTAATTCCCCGAATTACCAACGTAGACTCATTAAACTAACCCTAGTTAAATGCAGTGCTATGAATGTATGATTTAATTAACTGTGGTTAGGTTAAAGTAGTAACCTGAAGTTGCGGGTTGTCACACTCTGGGTCTGGCTCCGCCTCAGGATCAGGCTTAGCCTTCGCCTCCGGCTGATCACGTCATTGAAGACGAAATCCCGCCACTACCGCCGCTGAAACCTCCACACCCGCTATAGTACCCACAACACGTCTATACAGACCTGCTTCCTGCTGCTCAGGCAGTGGCTCTGGACTTCGATCGGCGGATCCGACGTTCTGAGCGATACCAGATGTGGATCATAGAGATGCTCATGGAGCTCCGGGCTCACGCGAGATTGCCGCTCCATCCACTGCCACCGTCCCCATTGTTAGAGGATTAGTAGCTTTAGTTTTTATTTTGTATTAGACATTTAATTGTAATTTTGTATTAGACATTCAATTGTAATTTGTTTTGTATGTACAAATTGATTTTATATATATTTATGCATTTGATCTTTTATTTACACGATGTTTGTTTGGATTGTTTGCGCTTATTTCACACGTCTCTTTCGCAACTTACTGTACGGTGTTTTAATTAAATATGTTGGTGTAATTTAACAAAATAAAATCGGTTAACATTTATAAAAACAATGGCATAAAGAAATGTATCTTATAAACGACTGTTATAAATCAACTATAACCGGTACACTCACGTTAAACGACCCTTATAAATCAACTTTAAATTATATATGTTTTACTTTTCAACAACAAAACACAACCAAAACCCCACTTTTTCCACCTAAAACCCCACTTTTTCCAAAAAAAAAAAACAGACACACCTATGCGTTGCGCTTTGGCCAAAGCGAAACGCTTAGACACAAGATCAACAAACAAGGCCTGACAGGTTCAGTTCTTATCTGTTAACTTTACACCTAAGCATTGCGCTTTGGCCACAACACAGCGTATATGTGTGTGCAAAAAGTCAAATGACGTGTGTGAAAAGCCAAGGTCTAAATAAATTGACACTCAAAACATTCCATGTGGCATAATTTGATTGATTTCCCACAATTTAATTTAACATCTTATATATATATATATATATATATATATATATATATATATATATATATATATATATAGGGGACCGCTAAAATGAGAACCACCTCCAGTTGTAAGAACCAAGAGTACTTTTTGATCCGGGGCGAGTTGGACCAAAAATTTTTTTCATAAACGTAGATGCTTGTATTATAAACACATTTGAAAAAAAAATTAAAAAAAATGTCGTGTGTGTATTTTTGAGCACCACAAGTTTGTGTTTACAGGTACCGTAAATTTTAAACAAAATTTATGGTACCCGTAAACACAAACTTGTGGTGCTCAAAACTACACACACGACATTTTTTATTTTTTATTTTTTATTTTTTTTACAAATGTGTTTATAGCACACGCATCTACGTTTATGAAAGAATTTTTTGGTCCAACTCGCCACGTACGGTGTAGTTCTCATGGTTGTTACAACTAGAGGTGGTTTTCATTTTAGCGGTCCCCTATATATATATATATATACACCCCTAGTTGTAAGAACCGCGAGAACCACTCTCAACCAATCAGAAAAAGGGGTAGTTTGGTCATTTACCCCAAATGTCAAATCTCACCCTCTCTCTTCATTTAAATGTACCAGACATTGTCTCTCTCCTCATTTGTTTCATTTCATTTGTCTCTCTCTTCCTTTAAATGTACCAGACATTTGTTTCTCTCTTCAAAACCCAGATCTCCATTTTCACAAAACCAGAGCTTCATCCTCATTTGTCTCCACCACCATATTCATCTTCGATGAGAGAGAAGGGAAACCGGTGAAGGATATCAGAGAGAGAGAGAGAGAGAGAAAGAGAGAGAAAGACGACGGAGACCAGTGGCCATTCCCGGCGACGGCGCCACCGTGAGCGATGACAACGATGATGGTCGTTGACGATGACGATGATGATCATCATCACCTTCCATCGTGTTCCGTTAAACCACCGCTGACTGATTACGACCGCAGACCACCTCGACGGCCACTTCATTTGTCGGAGACTCTTTTGTCGATCTGAAAATGGGTGAAGGGGTGGGTGAAGAGGGTGTCGAAACCGGTGACGGCCGGAGATACTTCATTTTACAATCCAATCTTTTGATTCTTTTCAAAAACTTTGTTAAAAACCCACCATTTTCATACCTTTTTTATTGCAATCTGAGTCTTTGCCCTCTTTTTGGTGCTGAATTCTTTGGGTTTCGTGAAAAGGTACGTTTAAGATTTGGTTTCTTGATTAAATTTTTGATTTTTATTGTGTTTCTTGATTAAAGTTTTGATTTTTATTTGTGTTTTTTCTGATGGGTGTTTGTAAAAATATGTTTTTTGATTTGGGGTTTCTTGTTTTGTGATGGGTTTGGATGATTGGATCAAACCCTTTTAGATTTCACAGTTCTAACGGCCCTAGAACATTCACTTTGTGTAGGGGTTTTGTTGAATTTGTAAATTATGGTTCTGATCTTGTAAATTCTGGTGATTTGATTCTCTGGTGGGTGTTTGATCTGTGTTCTTGATTTTGTGTTCTTGATTCTCTGGTCGGTGTTTGACCTGTGTTTTGATTATGTGTTCTTGATTCTCTGATGGGTGTTTGATCTGCGTTCTTGATTCTCTGGTATTTTTTGAACAGTGAACTATGTGGGTTTGACGTGTTGGATTTTGGGCGGTGATGATGCAAAAAAAAAAACAAAAAGAAAAAAAGAAAAAAACGCATATTTTGATGACAATGGCGTGGCAAGGATGGTGGAGGGTAGGTTTTTGAACCTGCAACCCCACTTTGCAGCCTCTGATTATCGGAAAATCTGAGCCAAAACCCCGTTTTTTCAAGAATTCACTCGTTGTTTTGATTTTTGTTTGTTGGGTTTTTATATTTTTTTGAGGCGTCGATGATGATAGCAATCTATCTGAGACACCTACCGAGTTGCGATTTTCTGGGGGCATTCGTTTTGTGTCAAAAACTTTTAGAAAAAAATATGTTAAAACCGTAAACTTTTTAACGTAAAACGTAAATTTTTTAACGTAGAACGTAAACTTTTTAACATAAACGTTAAAACCGTAAACTTTTTAACGTAAAACGCAAACTTTTTGATCTAAAAACGTAAAGATTTTAACGTAAAACGTAAATTTTTTAATGTAAAACGTAAAAAGTTTAACGTAAAACCTAAAACCTAAAACGTAAACTTTTTAACATAAAACGTAAACTTTTTAACGTAAAACGTAAACTTTTTAACGTAAAACCTAAACTTTTTAACGTAAAACGTAAACTTTTTAACGTAAAACGTAAATTTTTTAACGTAAAACGTTAAACGTAAACTTTTTAACATAAAACGTAAATTTTTTTAACGTAAAACGTAAACTTTCTAACGTAAAACGTAAACTTTTTAATATAAAACATTAAACTTTTTTTATGTAAATTGTAAAACGTAAAAAACGGCACGTAAAAAACGGCGCGTTAAAAAAACAACGCGTGAGAAAGCCGGTCGTAAAAATGGCGCGTTAAAAAACGACGCGTGAATTATTAACTTTTAAGTTGAATTGATATTGGAACTACTCATATTTGAATCTATTTTAGTGACTTGATTTCGCTCTTAATTTCTAATTTCGAGTAGGTTAGTCAGTCCAGTCGAGTCAATTTTGATCATTGTAGGCCGATAATCATCAGAAAATCTCTTCACAAATGAAGCCAAACAACATAGATGGACTTTGCAGGAGGCTTTTTAACTATGCCTATAATATATTGCAACGGATGTCCTTGCTCAAGTTTGAAGCCTAAACTTTGAAGCTTTTTTGACCGTCTTTTAATCAATTTTGAAATTTAAACTTTGAAGCTTTTATATCAATTTGAGTTTAACAAGTTACACATCTCTACTAATTAAAGGATTAAGAATTATCACATAATTTGTGATTAGACTCCTAACGCTACACATACTCATCTTGCTTTTGTATGTTTTTATAGCTCTTTACAACAAGAAAAAGTTTAAGAAACCGAATTAAAAATTTATGGCGGAGAAAAGGGAAAGAGGATAGAGGTTAAAAGTGTTATTTATATACTTTTATTTGTTGTAAATTAAATTTTCCTACCCGGAAAATTTCCAGGTTATAACCTAGTCAAGGGCGTAGCTTAAGAGGGGCCGGGAGGGGCGCCCGACCCCCCGAACTTTTCGCTCAGTAGTGTTATATATGTAGTTTCCGTATAGAAATTTTTGGGTATATACGTTTTCGACCCCTGGTTCTATAGAAATCTTTGGGTATATACGTTTTCGACCCCCCGTTTTCATGGTCAAGCTTCGCCACTAAACCTAGTAGTTACATAAAAGTAATGTTGTAGTAAAAGGAATACCTAACATATTTATGGTATTGTTGAGTTGGCTTACGTACGTAGCTATTAACTCTATATAAATGTCTTGCATATCCTCTTTCAGCAGGCAACCATTCGAGGAATCCAAAGTGAATTGAATTTGCTCCTGTTCTTTTTCAAGGATATTTGAGGTTCTGTAAGTTGTCTAAAATTGAACCAGCTGTTTTCAAATGAGTGTGCCTATTGGCACACTAAAGTGCCTATTGGCACACCAAACCCTAGCAAAAGTTAGGGTTTATCTACGCTGCGTATTGGTCAATACGCAGCCTATAAGGTAAACCCTAGACGCTGCGTATTGACCAATACGCAGCGTAGATAAACCATAGATCTCAGTGCCTGATTACCAATCATTGCACAGAAAACAAGGTCCCTATACGCTGCGTATTGACCAATACGCAGCGTATACAAAACTGATGCTCATTTGGGGTCATTTTGGTAGGTTTGAAGTGTCAAATTTTTGCCAGGTTTCTATACGCTGCGTATTGACCAATACGCAGCGTATATAAACTTGGTAAAATTTGACACTTCATACCTGGAAACATTTTGTGTCAATTTCAGAAACATAAGGGACCATTATTGTAAATCCTGGAAACATCAGGGACCATTTATCTAAATTACCAAACATCAGGGACCATTTTTGTAATTTTATGAAACTTCAGGGACCATTTTTGTAATTTTATGAAACTTCAGGGACCATTTTTATAAAAAATGAAACACCAGGGACCAAAGTGTAAATATATATAAAATCAGAATAAAAGGGGGTCTTCTTTAAAGAACCGGCCCTTAGCATGAATCGAACTTGTGACCTTTCATTTAGAACCGTAACGCCTTAACCAGTTTATCCTCCGTTCCGGAGCTGTTAGAACATGGAACTTAATTCTTATATGCAGTGACTACTAATACGCTGCGTATTGACCTATACGCAGCGTATACTGACAGTTAGTATACGCTGCGTATTGGTCAATACGCAGCGTATAAAGCCTTCTGAACTTTAAATTCACACAGAACCTGAAACTTAATTCTTATATTTTTTTTATTATTTAGTCGACGTCGTCCGTAAGGCGCGTACGGGCCTAACGAGCGTCGAAACTAAGCCCGTCGTTAAACGGACTTAGTTTCGACGCTCGTTAGGCCCGTACGCGCCTTACGGACGACGTCGACTAAATAATATTTTTTTTATTATTTAGTCGACGTCGTCCGTAAGGCGCGTACGGGCTTAACGAGCGTCGAAACTAAGCCCGTCGTTGCCCGTTAGGCCCGTACGCGCCTTACGGATGATAAATTTACAAAAATGGTCCCTGAGGTTTGATGTGTTTACAAAATTGGTCCCTGAGGTTTGATGAATTTACAAAAATGGTCCCTGGTGTTTCCAGGATTTACACAAATGGTCCCTGGTCAATTTCTGAAACACAAGGGACCATTTTTGTAAATCCTGGAAACACCAGGGACCATTTTTGTAAATTCATCAAACCTCAGGGACCAATTTTGTAAACACATCAAACCTCAGGGACCATTTTTGTAAATTTATCATCCGTAAGGCGCGTACGGGCCTAACGGGCAACGACGGACTTAGTTTCGACGCTCGTTAGGCCCGTACGCGCCTTACGGACGACGTCGACTAAATAATATTTTTTTTATTATTTAGTCGACGTCGTCCGTAAGGCGCGTACGGGCCTAACGAGCGTCGAAACTAAGCCCGTCGTTAAACGGACTTGGTTTCGACGCTCGTTAGGCCCGTACGCGCCTTACGGACGACGTCGACTAAATAATATTTTTTTTTATTATTTAGTCGACGTCGTCCGTAAGGCGCGTACGGGCCTAACGAGCGTCGAAACTAAGTCCGTCGTTGCCCGTTAGGCCCGTACGCGCCTTACGGATGATAAATTTACAAAAATGGTCCCTGAGGTTTGATGAATTTACAAAAATGGTCCCTGGTGTTTCCAGGATTTAATAAAATGGTCCCTTGTGTTTCAGAAATTGACCAGGGACCATTTTTGTAAATCCTGGAAACACCAGGGACCATTTTTGTAAATTCATCAAACCTCAGGGACTAATTTTGTAAACACATCAAACCTCAGGGACCATTGTTGTAAATTTATCATCCGTAAGGCGCGTACGGGCCTAACGGGCAACGACGGACTTAGTTTCGACGCTCGTTAGGCCCGTACGCGCCTTACGGACGACGTCGACTAAATAATATTTTTTTATTATTTAGTCGACGTCGTCCGTAAGGCGCGTACGGGCCTAACGAGCGTCGAAACTAAGCCCGTCGTTAAACGGACTTAGTTTCGACGCTCGTTAGGCCCGTACGCGCCTTACGGACGACGTCGACTAAATAATATTTTTTTTTATTATTTAGTCGACGTCGTCCATAAGGCGCGTACGGGCCTAACGAGCGTCGAAACTAAGTCCGTCGTTGCCCGTTAGGCCCGTACGCGCCTTACGGATGATAAATTTACAAAAATGGTCCCTGAGGTTTGATGAATTTACAAAAATGGTCCCTGGTGTTTCCAGGATTTAATAAAATGGTCCCTTGTGTTTCAGAAATTGACCAGGGACCATTTTTGTAAATCCTGGAAACACCTATACGCTGCGTATTGACCAATACGCAGCGTATACAAAACTGATGCTCATTTGGGGTCATTTTGGTAGGTTTGAAGTGTCAAATTTTTGCCAGGTTTCTATACGCTGCGTATTGACCAATACGCAGCGTATATAAACTTGGTAAAATTTGACACTTCATACCTGGAAACATTTTGTGTCAATTTCAGAAACATAAGGGACCATTATTGTAAATCCTGGAAACATCAGGGACCATTTATCTAAATTATCAAACATAAGGTCCGAAAATGACGTTTTTGCCCTTAGTTTTAGCCCCGTATAGCCCTAAAAGAGGGGCGAAATAGTAATTTAACATGTTTATATTTTCAAACTTCAATTTGGGGGGAAAATTGTCCGCCTTTGACATAGGATGCGTATTGGTCAATACGCTGCCTCGTTTTTCTCATTTTACCTTTTTACCCTTGTTATGAGGCTAAAGGAAGCCAAAAAGAGGGGCTTTATTGTCATTTGGATAACATACGATGCGTAGGGATCCCTACGCACCTTAGAAGACCTTTTTTTTTTTTTTTTCTTGGTTTGTATTTAGAGAAACTAAAAATAATCCAAAAATTATGTTTATAAAAATTTGAATTATAAATTATAAATTATAAATTATAAATTATAAATTATAAATGAATTAAAAATGATAAAAACTTTATAAATTAAAAAATTTCTACAATTTACAAAATTACAAGTTTCCGCTTAATCTTCGATAACATTTAAACTCGGTTCTCTGTCTTTGTCTCGGTCTGATTTAGGATGCATTAACTCGTAGTAGTGCTCTAACTGCGGTGTATACATTTCTTCCCACCGTTTCGCAGCTATTGATCGATGTGCCGACCACATCGGGTTCACTAAAGGCATGGGGTAGTCTCCTTCCAACTTAGCATGTATGAAGTGTCCCCCGTGAACATGTACAAGCGTTATCGCTTGAGGTCGTGGATCTAGTGGGGCATCCGTTAATGGGAAGATGGTAGAGCTCCATTCAATGCTTAGCACGTGGAGGACAATATTATACCTTTGCGCTATGAGAAGCCCTACGTGGGGCATTTCCATCCAGTGACTTTGATCGCACCCTTTCACTGAATGCCATTCGATGCTCTTACGTATTCGTTTAAAGTCTCCTTCGTTATATGTTTCGAATACATGCTTCCAACGCGGTTTGTTATGGTCAATCTCCAGTAGTAAATCTCTTCGAATATTGGGCCATGCGTGTTCCGTAAAACCTAACCCGACAGCCACAGACCTGTACCCACAATGACCGTCTGGGGTCACATCTTGTATACGCGATATGTAAGAGCGAAACTCTGATGGAATTTGATTCTTAAACCTCTTAATGCATAACAAGTGCTCGTCCCCCTTTATTAATGGAAAAACCTTATCATCCCTCGTCTCCTTCTTTTTAGAACTTGTTGAACTGTTTGGTTGCATTTTAGGTTTTTCAGACTTCACAAACGAACCAGTTCCACGAGAGCCCTCTGACGGTACGTATGAGCTGTGTCGGGGTAAATCGTACCTATGCTTGGGGGAAGCGGTAATTACGTTGCTGTCCTCGCCATAGGAGCTGTATCTCGCAGCTTGGTCTAACCTCGCAGCTTCATCTAGCCTTTCTTGTACTTTCTTTGATGTAGGCCGACCGCGAGTGTTTTGCTGGACGATCGGTGGTTTCTTGGTTGACGATTTCGGGGTGAAAACCGCTTTTATCTTTGAAAGCATACTCTTTTGCTGAACGGGGGACTGCGCCTCTAAATGTTGCCGCACATTATTGAGCTCTGCTACAATATCGACCTCCTCGTCTACCAGTTTACAAGGGAGCAAGTCAAGCTTACGCCAGAATACATCTATCTCGTCGAGTTGTATTATACGCCCTGCACAGTTAAGTTAATACGGTGTGAGAAATAGCTAAATCGTACAAAATAACAAAAGGTTTGTTGTTTTAATATTTTTTACCTGTACGGTTGTAGTTTTCCAGTCTACAAGCACACGGCAATCCTTTGCTAAGCCACATATGGCAACCACATGATGCGTTAAGTTTCCGCAACACATCCATCTTCCTCAGTAGCTCTTTTTCCAGCAAATCAAGTGCTTCATGGGAAACCTTTCCACGTAGGTTGTCCAACATTCGGTGTCTATGGTGGTTCATCGTTTTTTCGATGCTCTCAGTGAAACTTTTTTGTATTTCATCATACTGAGTTTCAACTATATCAATGATGCATCTTGCTATTCGCTCCAATGAACTCCCGCGCGTAATGTATCTTTTTAAATTTGCGTGCTGGCTCTCAACTCTGTTGGTGGTCCGCTGACCAAAGTTGCGACACTTATCGGTCCACGCATAAACGAACATTTCTTTATAGTCTTTGAGCCAGTTTTCGTAGACGTAATCATAGACACCTGTAAAAATAAAATAATGAAATGTAAAAGCGTGTGTGAAATATAATAGATTGGGTGAGTCGTTTGTTGAAGGAACACTTACTTTCTCGGTTGGCAACCACGAGTCGGTTATACATTTTCTCCAAGTTGTACTTGTACATGGGCTCTGATGAAGATTCGCACAATGTCCGCCAGTACGACATAAATTTCCCCCAATCTTCTTTATCGAACCCTTCCTTGCACTTTCTAGCTATATTTTGTTGGATGTGAAAGTGGCATAGAAGCCTTTTTGCGTTCGGGAATACTTTAGAACACGCGTTTATCAGGGCAAGCTCCCTATCCGTGACTATCACACGCGGCATCATACATTCATGCAATATTGACTTGATCCGCTCAAGCACCCACACGTAGTTACCCCTTCGTTCTTTACAAATAACGGCATGTGCGATACAAAAAGACTTCCCAGTCGACGTCATACCCACAACCTGGACAAATGGCATGTTGTAGAGGTTTGTTTTGTAGGTCGCGTCGATCAACATCACGTGCGGGAATGCACGCCACATAGTGATTGAATAAGGATGAACAAAGAAAATCTCTGTTACGACATCTGTTTTGGGATCTTGTCGGGTGTCGTAAATGAATCGGCGGTCATGCAGCAGGCTTTCCAGTGCCTGAATAGGATTCTTTCCGTCCATTATTGTCGCTCTAATTTTTTGTACCGCATTTTGCACGTCTTTCTGAACGTGCAGGCTGTCGGGGAACTGCTTTCTTAGGGTTTGAAATATGATACGTGGCTCCATGTTTTGAGCAGTTAGCTGCTCCACTAGCTTGTATTCGGCTTTAGTGAATCTTCGCACAAAAGCGTGGCCCAACAGACTCGTCGTAGGTTCGTGGTTATGGTTCGCACAGTCCACTTTTAACTCCCACGTGTCGTTCGTCACGTCCCGGATGGCGAGTAATGAAAACGGGCAGCCGATTTTTTTGCTACCAGCTTTCCTAACTGTTGCTTTACTACGGTGTTCACCACTACGGTCGCACACAAGCCATACCATCCCAGTAGTACCGCCAATATTTTTTGATCGGCGGGTAACAATTACGTAACCATTATCCTTTCCCGTTTCTTGTACCCAATTCTTCAAATCAGTTAGAGACATGAAACGCTAAAAAAGGTTACGTTAATAATAATATAATCGAAACTTCAGGGACCATTTGTGTCAAAAAGACATTAATAATAATAATAACAATATTAATAATAATAATAATAATAATAATAATAATAATAATAATAATAATTATAATAACCATAATAATAATTATAATAATAATAATAATAATAATAATAATAATAATAATATAATCGAAACTCATACTTCAGGTACTAATTTTTGTCAATTTTCGAAACTTTAGGGACCATTTTTTTCAATTTTAGAAACTTTAGGGACCATTTTTTTCAATTTTAGAAACTTTAGGGACCATTTTTTTCAATTTTAGAAACTTTAGGGACCATTTTTTTCAATTTTAGAAACTTTAGGGACCATTTTTGTCAATTTTAGAAACTTTAGGGACCATTTTTTCAATTTTAGAAACTTCAGGGACCATTTTTGTCAATTTTCGAAAGTTCAGGGACCATTTTTGCAATTTTCGAAAGTTCAGGGACCATTTTTGTCAATTTTTGAAAGTTTAGGGACCATTTGTGTCCATTTTCGAAAGTTCAGGGACCATTTTTGTCAATTTTTCAAAACTTCAGGGACTGTTTTGTCAATTTTTGGAAACTTCAGGGACTATTTTCGTAAAATTTGAAACTTCAGGGACTTTTTTTGTTTTTGGCACTTAACTGGACTAACTGAGTTCTCTAACTCAGTTAGTGGTCCCTTGTATTAAATGCTAACCTAGTTAGGATATAACTATGATTTAACTAACTAAGTTAGGTTTAAACTAACCATTTTAACTATGATTTAACTAACTAAGTTAGGTTTAAACTAACCATTTTAACTAAAAATCAATTTCATGATTCTTTTATTTATTTACAATACTAATTTATTTAAAATATTTTTTATTAATTTATTTATTTAGAAAAGAAAAATAAATTGTTTATTAACTTAACTTTCTTAACTTGTTTATTTACTAAATCTTATTATTATTTTGTTAATTAATTATAATATTTTTAACAACAACAACAACAATAATAATAATAATAATAATAATAATAATAATAATAATAATATTTATAATTATATTTATAATTAAAGTATTTTAACAATAATAATAATTATTATAATTATATTATTTTTAACTATAATAATAATAATAACAATTATAATTATAAAAATAATAACAATAATTATTTTAATGTGATACCTCATTTACTTGAAATGGATTGCTCGGGGTAGATGGTTCATAAAGTGATGTGTTACGGGACTCATAACCATATCCAACTTCATCCCTAGATCTGTCGTATACACTGTAACCACCGTCACCCCCATATCTATCGTATCCACCGTAGCCCCCATATCCACTGTAACCACCTTCACCCCCGTATCCACCATCACCACCGTATCCACTGTAACTTCCGTATCCACCTTCGTCCCCGTATACCCCATAACCCGGATACGATGGCTGCGACGGGTAATATGGTTCATCAACAGGTGCATTCTCAGCACCGTATCCACTTTGTTGCACGTACAGAGATTCATACCCGTATCCGTAATCTGGACACACTTGATGCACCGGATAATTTGGTTCATCAACAGGTGCATTCTCAGCACCGTATCCACTTTGTTGCACGTACGGAGATTCATACCCGTATCCGTAATCTGGACACACTTGATGCACCGGGTAATTTGGTTCATCAACAGGTGGAGTGGGAGTCTTGTTCAAGTCTGGCAACTGTGTTTCTTGATCAACAGGGACTCCAGACACAACCTCCTCCTCCTCATTGGCAGCATTTGATCCCCATGTGTCGTTAGAATAGCGATTACCGAAATAATTATCCTTCCAAAATGATGACATTTTAACAAGGTTGAACCAAAAACAAACAATTTACTTAAGAAGAAGATGAAAAGGAAAGCAAAGTATATGAAAAGGAAAGCAAAGTATATGTCGGATGATGGGTAACAGACATGAATGGAGGGATAAATAGACTTTCATCTGGCATGTCAATACGCAGCGTATTGATCCCTACTCACCGTATTACTTTATTCACGTGCCCTGGACAACATCGTATCAGGTCAAATCAGTCTGCCAATACGCAGCGTATTGATCAATACGCACCCTATGTAAGACTGATTTGACATGGTACGAGGTTTGACTGTCTGGTCGTGTACCTACCACTTATATACGCTGCGTATTGGTCAATACGCAGCGTATTCAGGTAACCCTATACGCTGCGTATTGACCAATACGCAGCGTATGTAAACCCTAAGTGTGCAGATAGCCTGGCTTAGTGTGCAGATAGTGAGAGCCTTTCAAATTCGTAACAAACTCACAAAATACAACTTTTTATTTATAAACTTAATGATTTGTTAATTTGTTGACATTGCTATATTTGATCCATAAATTCTCACTACAGGAATAAAGAAGAAAGTGGCAGTTGTTGGTGCGGGTATAAGCGGGTTGGTATCCGCATACGTTTTGGCAAAGTCAGGGGCGGAAATGATACTATACGAGAAGCAGGGTCACCTTGGTGGTCATGTAAAAACCGTGCTTGTGGATGGCATCGATCTGGACATGGGATTCATGGTCTTCAATGGACAATGGGGTAACTATGCATTCCTCTATGTTATTAGTATTATTATTATTCATAGAATAACAATAGTTCATATGTTATTTCGTTTTTTAAAATAGTTAATAAAAAATTCACCTGCTTTCACTAGTACACAAGTTTTTAGTTGGTGCTATGACAATTTTTTGATGTGCGGTTCAATAAACAACCGCACCTCCAAATCATTTTTAATCAAATTTGAATTCATTCATTTGTTGGTGCTAATCTTTTTGATGACGCGGTTCAATGAACAAACCGCCCCTTCAAATCATTTTTCCATCATTTAAAATTAACAAATAACAACGGCTATATTATATCCATCTTTTTTTCAATTTGTATGACCAGCACTTTTTCAATTTGTATGACCAGCAGCCAGCAGCATGCTCCATAGCAGCATGCTCCATCTCTGCAAATCAATTTCAAGTTTGATCATCATTTCGTTATTCGTATTTGCTTAATCTCTTTTCCGTCGATTTTTACTTAAGGTATCATATTACATTTAATAAGTAAGATTTTAGTTTTATTTAATGTTGTTATGAATTAACTGAATGTGTTTTGTTATATGCAGTAAAAGTTGAATATTTTACTCAAGTGCTTTCAATATGTCATTCAAATCATCAAGTAAAGGTATGATAATATTAGTTTTTTCTTACATTGCTGTTGCTTTTATATTTATATGATTATATGTTGTTGTTTGTTGTTATCCATTCCAAACTTCCAATCTCCCTCAACCTAAAAAAACTAAGTTACCTATTTGACTCATAAGATATCTATGTGCAGCCAAATTCCAAACCTCATATTGCATATAGCATATTGCATCCACTATTGGGCACTGACCTTACAACCTGTTTAAACTATAAATATTAAGACTATTTAGCTTTTCAAGAACATCCAAATATATATTTGATGAAACAATGGTTAACCGGGCAGGGTTAACACACTGGTCTCGTCAAGAAGGGTTAATCCCTTCCTCTCGAGGATCGCTGGCTGGATCACCGGTGGTTGATCTCCTGCACAAGGAAACAAGCCGTGACTCGTAACAAGGAGGATGGGGTGGGGGGTGCTCCTTGTTACCACTCTCCGGCGTGAGAATCAGTAGTTTGCTTTGGAAGCAAAGTAAGATAGTAGTAGTAGTAGTGAGAGAGTTGTGAAGAGATACCTCAAACCTGGTTTGGGGTTGGTATTTATAGCCGAGGAGTGAAGGAGGAGGATGATGGATGGACTGACGACGTGCTGCACCTTTGCAGGTGTGTCAGGCTTGTCGGTTGTGGAGGTTACGCCACGTCAGTCCATTGCTTACGTAGCTCTGACAGGTAACTGCCATTGGTGCCACTTGCACTGTGGTGTCAGTCCCACTTGTTGAGTGCATAGGATGCGGTGCAAGCCGCATCGCTGCATGCGGTAACGTCTGAGGTTATCGCGTCTCCTGCTTGTGATCAAGAAATACGCGAGATGCGGTGCTAGCCGCATCGTCGTCCGCGGAGACTGTTTGCCTGCATCCCTTGTCGTGACGAAAATGCCCATATGATGCGGTGCCAGCCGCATCGTTATGTTCATCTTCTTCTACGCCTAAGGTAAGGCTTCTCATCCTCTGACCGATTGGATTCGAAGGATGTGACCGCATGGGTGCGGTTCATTACTGGCGGGGGTTTGTTTGATACGGGTGATGGTCGATTTGGGACCATACCCCTTCAAGTCCCCCCAGTCTAGTGTTGCTGCCTCGTGCAAGTTGCATGTGGGAGGAGCACTGGACTATAGTATGGGAAGGTAGTTGGCAGTCTGGAGAAAATTCTAGGACAGATCAGGCTGGTGATCTGGTAGGTCATGTGACGCCTCTTCCGTACCGGTGAAGGAATTTCGTCTGATGCGAAATTCTCAGCCGTTTTATGTCACCAGGTGGGTTGCCACCTGTTGTTGTGTCGAAGGTCTCTTGGAGACCTTGTTAGTAATGCTGCACAAACTTCGAACCAACCTCTGAGATGGTGGTTTGAAGGTATGCACAAACTTTCAACCTCTGAGAGGTGGTCCTGTCTTCAAACCAATTGTTGAAGTGGTGCATGAAGAAGAAAAGAAACTTTGGACCAATCTCTGAGATCGGGATCAAAAGTAGTTGATGCTTGTAAGTGCTTTGCTCAAGCTCTATGTTCAGCATCTAGTCATGAGATGACGATCCCTTTTTTGTTGGGTTTTCGTGTTCATCGTCATAGCTCTCTAGTAACCGCACGTCCTTTGCGGTTACCTCGTTGCGTCATTGTTGGCCATGTTTGGTCGAACAATGTAGATTTGTACTATGGGTAAATAAACATGGTCATAGGCAAGGGTATGCCCACCATTGTTTATTCTATGCGGCCCATAGGCGGGCAAACAAAGTCATAAGCAGACTTGTTACCGCTGTTCGGACGCTTGCTGTTCGACAAGGGCTTGTTTAGAGCGCTTATCTGCGTTCTTTCTGGAGCCACTTTCCTTCACGCTCCAATACTGAGTTTGCCTTGAAGTAGCTTCGCTCGGTGATGTGGAGTTAGCTTGGCTCTTCCGTAGCAACCAGTCTGCGGAAGCTATAGTTATGTCCGCAGCTACTCATGAGTGTCTGCGGTTTTGCATTCCCATATTCGCTTGAAGCGGGTGTGTTGCTCGGATGTAGCTCTTGAAGGTTCAGGAGTCAGGGTTGCTGATGTGCGGTCGCGTATATTCCCTTCCTTCTTCGTGCTGAAGAAGTTGTTTATGCACCCTCTGTGGTTGTGAACCGGACAGGAGGGATTTGAAGCTTGAAGAGAATGAAGGTAATGCGGTTTACCTGTTCCTGAGATGCGGTTCAGTCCAAAGAACAACGCTGGTTCTGAGCATCTGACACACCTGGACGGGCTCGTGTGTGTCATGTCCGCATATTCCACGTGTGCTCGTGGATAGTGCGGATAGGTATTATACCCCCTTAAAGTATAGAGATATATATTTTTACCTATTTTTAGGGGTATGTAAAAAAAACGACATGCGGTATGGGTTATGGTGCGGTATACCAGAGAAACCGCATGCCGCTTATAATTGGATAATGTAGTCGCTTTTTGTTGCATACGTGGCTGATCTCACGTGTGAGTTGGTGGAAGTTGGTGAGATCTTTCTGGCATGTGCTGAAATGAAAGGACATTTGCACTGCCCGAGGCATTAAATGCACTGTAGCAAGGAGTGTAAACGTCTCCTATGTCAGGCGCGTGGGCGGCCACGCGCGCGTGATAACCGTAAGCGGAAACGGCGCTTGACACGTGGTGTCGCCCAATTCGTTCTTTTTGAACATGATGATTCGTTTTCTCCCTCCGCATTAATTGCGATGGGTATATAAGGGGAAACCGTTCGTGGTTTCCCCTCACTTGTTCGAAATTTCAAAAATTTGCCGGTGAGAGAAAGCTTTTCTTTGTCTTCTCCGACTATATTTGTTGAAGTTCCGGTGAGGTTGGGTTTAACTTTTTCCACTCATTTTCTTTCGTTTCTTTGATATATCTGATGGCTGAACCATCAAGTCCACATAATGTGGAGGGTGAAAACCCAGAGCCTTCCTCGCCGGTGGCGGCAGAGGAGGAAGAGGGAGGAAACGCCGGTGGTGGTTTACCGGTGCTAAAGTGGACCAAGAAGACTTTTGATCGTCTAATGCTTGACGTTCAAATGCCCCCTGAATATGGGGCATTCTACCCATCGGAAGGTGACACCGGTGCTGATGCTCCGGCCGGTTATGTGACCCTGTGGGCCGACTTTTTTGGTGACTGTAATCTCCGGTTACCTTTGACTGTTTTTGTTGTTGAGATTTTGGAGTGGTACAAGATCCACATTTCTCAACTGAGTCCGTTTGGTATGATCCGGATTCGAAATTTTGAATCAACCTTTCGTGCTCTTGGCATCGAGCCTACCGTTGGAGATTTCCGGCGGTTTTATCAAATGACGGTGTCCTTGGGGTTCTTTTCTTTCCGTCAACGAGATGGTAGCCCCAAACTGATGACTCCTCCCAAGGGGATGACGAAGTGGAAGATAAAGTTCTTTTACATCAAGGCTGCTGCCATTGTTGCAAAGATGACGTTTCGGAATGTGACCGAGACGATCATAGCAGAGACCATTGCGGTCCCAAGTTTGAAGACGGTGGAGTGGTTTCCGCAGTTGCAGACCATTGAGTCTGTGAAGTTGACCAACAAACAGTTGTGGGTGTTACGCATGATGTTGACAAGGAGGAACAAGAAGTCGAAGCCCGTGGTGCGGGAGAAAAGTGGTGGTACGTATTTTTCATTTGTTTAACTTTCTTATCCTTGTATGCGTTACTGACTTGTGCGTTTGTTATCAGAGGACGCTCCCTTGTGGAGGATGTTTGCCCCGGACTTCCTGGGTAAGGTTGAAACAGTTGTTTGCGCGGATGGCGAGGAGGAGTTTAATGTCCTCATTCGAGATAACTTCCGGGTGCCTACTGAGGCCGCATTGGCAGTTGAGTTGCCGCGGGGCAAAGGTATATCTAGGAATTCTTTTTACCTGTGATAACAACATTGGTTCCACTGACTCACCTTTTGGATGGTTTCCATGCAGGTGATCTTGGGGCCTTAGGGGATCCTGACGCGAAGGGTGTGCCCAAGAGGCAAACGGTGAAAGGCGTGCGCTTTCGCCAAAAGAAAATACCGGAGGTCACTGTTGTGCCCCATCTGGTGCCGCAGGCGGCAGGTATCTCTCACTCTTCTTTCCGTAGATACTTGGATTATGTGATAGTATCTGATACCCTTGAGGGTTTGGGTATAGCTGCGGGCTCGCAGTCTGGTGCTGGGAAGAGGCAAGTAGAAGAGACGGCCGCTGGTGCCGGTGGACCGAAACGTCGGAGGTTGCAGTCTAAGAGGACTGGTCCGACATCAAAGAAACCTGCGGGTATTGTTGGTAAGTGTTGTATTGCTTGTCTCAAGTGTTATGTACAACTTGTGTTTTAATAGCTACTTGACTTTGTTTTGCAGAGCTTCAAGATAAAGATTTTTCTATCTTTGATGCTCCGTTGTCACCTCCGCATGCCACGGGTGCAGGTGCGGGTGCGTCAGAGGAACCTTCGGCACCCTTTGTCAAGGTGGTGCCTGATTCAACCGTGCAAACGGAGGGTACCGCAGAGAAAGTCGCGACCCAGATATTCGATACCGTTGATTCGTCCAACAATCTGATCTCTCCCAATGAGGGTGATAATTTGGGTCTGCGGTTTTCTGATTCTGGGAAGCAGAAGTCTGATGCTGAGCCGCAAAAAACTGATGCTGAGGTGCGGCAGCATGATGCTGAGCCGCAGAAGTCTTCTGCTGGTGAGAAGGGTACCGGTTCGTCTGCCGGTGGTGCGGGTTATGATGGGCCTCCAATTCAGCCTGGGGAGTCTGAATTGGAGTATTATTATCGCACCTATACCTAGGGTCGAAGTACTGTTTATCACCGACCCCCTGGACTGTTATGCAGGGGGATGATATTTCCAACGACCCCTCTGCGTGCAAGGAGATTCTGGGTGGTTTGGGCACCCTCTTTGAAGTAGAACGTGCCCGTGCCGCCCCCCGTGAGTTGCGCATCAATTAACTTTCCACCTTGCTAGTAGGAAGTTCCATAGTGGCTAACGCCATTTTGGAAGACTACAAGATGTTAGGCCGCAGAGAGGAGGAAGCTGCTCGCATGCGGGCCGAAGCGGAAGAGTTGATCAAGGCTGCTCGTGCGGGTGCAGAGCAGCTTGAGAAAGATAGGGCTGCTTTTGAGAAGCAGAAGCAGACCACGGAGTGGGCTGCCACTGCTCAGCTGAAACAAGTTCGTACTCTTGCCAAACTCCTTTCTGATGAACGCAAGAGCTGGAACGAAAAGTTGTCCAACGAGCGTAGGAAGTGGAATGAATCTTAGGCTAAGCAAAATGACAATTTGTTCCGTGCTCGGCAGGAGTTGACGAACGCCAAGGCAGCGAACGTTGCCTTGGGTAGAGAGAAAGCTGCAGCTGAAGCAATTGCGGTTAAAGCGCAGCAGGCGGAGGCCGGGGCCATAAATGCTTTTGAAGAGGCCAAGGAAGCCGGGGCGCGTGCTGCGAAGGCCTTGGAGGAGGCCGAAGAGAGGGAGAGCCGTTCTTCCAAGGCTCTTGAAGAGGCGAATGCTGAGCGCATTCGTTTGGATAAAGTTGTTGCCAGCCTTCAGGTATGACTTGTTACTTTTGTTTTATATTTCCCTGCTTTTTGAGAATGTTTACTGAGTAAACTGTTTTCTGCTCTTTGACAGGCTGAGGTTCAGACCCGGGAGGTCGCGGTTACAGACCTCACCGCGCGCGTGACTGCAGCGGAAGAACGAGCTAACACTGCTGTTGAGGCCAGAGATGCTCTGGCCTCTTCGTTTAACCAGCTTGAGGCTGACCGCGAGTGGATGCGGAGTCACGGTATCGCGCGTGTAAGTATCCCTTGCCTTTATATTTGCTTGGATTAGTATCCGAGACTTATCATCCTTTTACTGCAGATTGTTCAGGCTATCATGGATGCACCTGAGACCGCAGTTGGTTTAGACTTGGTCAAGGAACGTGCCCGCGATGCCGGTTTTAAAGTTGGTTACAGCCGCTGTGTCAGTCATATGAATGTCATGTCTCAAGGCGGTTTTACTGCAGAGCGATCTGGGTTCCGTGACGTGGACACCGAAGGTCGTCTGAACGCAGCTGTAGCCGCTTTTTATGATACGTCCCTCGCTTGTGTGGAGGAGTTGGACGACTGTTTAGGGCTGCTGATTACGTTGACCGGCTGCGGAGGCTGTATGCTGATGCAGAAGAGGAGGATCCCGCTGGTGGTGCTGGAGATGACGCGGGTACCAGCGGTACGAAATAGGGTTTAGGTTGGCAAATGTGCCCCCTTTTTGTTTTCCCCTTGTATATATTAGGTACTTCATGTAAATCCATTAAGCACCGTGTGGGTGCTTGAATTTTTTGAATATAAAGTTTTTTGTTCAATTTGTACAAGTGTTTTTAATTCTTGCATGTTTGAACGTATGTATGCGGAACTTTACCCATTTGTGAATGGGGTCAAGTATATTTCATACCTTTGTCATATGAGTACGCGTCAATTCTGTTATTTACCCCATTAGGGTTTTAGAATTGTGGAAGCTTTGTAAAAACTTATATATTCGGACCTCTACCCATTTGTGAATGGGGTCAAGTATACTCCATACCTTTGTCGTATGAGTACGCGTCAATTCCATTGTTTACCCCGTTAGAGTTTAGGAATTGTGTTAAGTGTTAACAAAACTTGTTTATCCGGCCGGATAAATATGCAAGTCTTTTTGCCTTTTGCTGGCCTATTACAATATTTGTGTGTGGTTACCACTTTGTATGGGTATCGCGAATGAAGATTTTGCCAATCTGTTTTTGGGATACCGCAAAGTGGAACGCGCATTTGTAATAGTAGTAACAAACAATAATGTATAAAATTGCTTATTTATTTATTTGCAAATGGCCTGCGGCCCGATGGGTTACATAGAAAATGTAAGAACATGGCTTACATATAACAGCGTCGAAGCTGTTGTGCATTCCATGTTCGTGCGATAGGTTCGCCTTCTAGCGTTTGTAATTTGTATGCGCCTTTCCCTAAGACCTCTTTGATGAGGTAGGGTCCTTCCCACTTGGGGGCAAGTTTGCCTGGGCGCTCGGCATTAGATGCCTCATTGTCGCGTAGGACGTAGTCTCCTGGATTGAAAGTACAAACGCGGACACGCGTGTTGTAGTACTTTTCAAGTTTGGATTTATATTTGGCCTCGTTGATGGCAGCGTTTTCGCGCCTTTCTTCCAAGAGGTCCAAATCGATCCTGCGTTCCGTGCTGTTGTCTAGTTTTTCAATAGCCAACATTCTAGGAGAGGGGAGACCTACTTCTGCGGGGATCACCGCTTCTGAACCGTAGACTAGGCTGAAGGGTGTTTCCCCATTGCTTGTTTTTGGGCTTGTACGGTGAGCCAATAAGATACTTGGGAGTTCATCGACCCAGCCACGCCTGGCCGTTCCCAACCGTGCCTTGATCCCATCGACTAGACTTTTATTGATACTCTCAACTTGGCCGTTCCCTTGCGGGTGTGCGACTGATGAGAATATGTGCTCAATACGTAGTTCTTCTAGCCATTTTTGGAATTCGTCGGCCGCGAAGTTGGTGCCGTTATCGGTGACAATGCACATTGGTAAACCGAAACGGCAGATGATGTGCTCCCAAATGAACTTTCTTGTTATCATAGCAGTGGTTGAGGCGAGCGGTTTTGCTTCTACCCATTTTGTGAAGTAATCAACTGCTACTATGATGAATTTGACTGCACCCGGAGCGTCAGGGAAAGGTCTCACAACGTCAATTGCCCATTTCTGAAAGGGCCATGCGGTTGTGACGGGGACTAAGTTGTTCTTTGGCCGCAAAGTTTTTGGAGCATGACGTTGACAGTCAATGCATTTGCGCAACTCTTTGACGGCGACCAGGTGCATGCCGGGCCAGTAATACCCAGCATTCATGATTTTGGCCACTACCATGCGCGGTCCGGCATGTATGCCACATATGCCCTCGTGTATCTCTCGGATGAGGTATGTGGCATCCTGGGGGTTGACGCATCGCAGGAGTGGCCCCAGGTATGATTTTCGGTATAAGATACCGTCTCCCATTTGATAGTGGCACGCTTTATGTTGTAACTTGCGTGCCTCGGACTTGCTTTCGGGAGTCACACCTGATTGCAGATATGCGATAATAGGTGTCATCCATGATGTTGTACCGTATTGAATGACGTTGACTTGGCGTAGGGGTACCGAAGGATTTTGCAGAACTTCGATGCGTATCTCCTTTGCCAAGTGTTGGAAGCTGGTAGATGCAAGTTTTGATAGTGCATCTGCGGACTTGTTTTCACTTCGATTAATATGTCGGATATTAAACGAAGCGAATTTGGATGTTAGTTGCAGGGCTTGTTCAAGGTAGAGGATCATGATGTCCCCTATTGCGGCATAGTCACCGCGTATTTTGTCCCGCAACCAACAAAGAGTCGACGTGTGCTTCCAGGTGTTGCACGCCGAGTTTGACTGCTAAACGTAGTCCCGCTAACAGGGCCTCATATTCTGCCTCGTTGTTTGTGCTTTTGAAATCGAGGCGGATTGCATATGTAAGCTCTTGGTCGTCAGGGCTGACGAGTCACAGACCTGCGCCCGCACCTTCCTAGTTGGAGGCACCGTCGGTAAATAGTGCCCATGTTTCTGAGGAGGATGGCGTTGGTGCAGGAGTTTGTGCTTCTTCGCATTCTTGGATGCGATTCACCGGTACTTCGGCGGCGAAATCAGCTAAGATCTAGCCTTTAATCGCGGGGCGCGGTTTGTAGTGTATCGTGTGCGCGCCCAGCTCGATTGCCCATTGTGCTAATCTCCCAGAGATGTCAGGTTTGGATAGGATCGGGCCGATCCTGTAATTGGTTAGCACTGTGATGACGTGGTTTACGAAGTAGCGTCGCAACCGTCTTGAAGCGTGCACTAATGCTAGCACCAACTTCTCCATTATTGAGTATCTCGTCTCTGTGTCGTTGAGCATCTTGCTGATGTAATAGATGGGTGTTTGAACCCCCTCTCGCTCCACTATCAATACCGCACCCACCGCGTTGTCCGTGGCGGATAGGTATTATATGAGTGGCTCATCATTGCGTGGTGCGGTTAGAGTTGGGAGTTGTATCAAACACTCCTTCATTTCCCGGAAGGCCTTTTCAGCCTCTGCGGTCCACTGGAATTGTTCTTTCTTTGAACAGCTCCGCAGGGTCTTGATGAAAGGATAAGACTTAGCTGCATGGTTGGCTAAGAATCTGTTGAGTGCCGCTAGCCTGCCGGCTAGCTGTTGCATATCTTTCATCGATGAAGGCGATGGCATGCGCTCGATCGCCTGAACTTTCTCCGGGTTTACCTTGAATCCATCTTTAGTCACGATGAACCCAAGGAATTTGCCTTCTTCCATTCCAAATGAGCATTTCCCTGGATTGAGCTTTATGTTAACGCTTCGCAGAGTTTGGAATGTTCTTTCAATATCTGTGAGCATGGTATCCTCTTCCATGCTCATAACGACCAGGTCGTCCATGTAGATTTCGACACTTTTGCTTATTTGCCCGCGGAAAGTGTCGTTCATCAACTTTTAATAGGTTGAGCCCGCGTTGCGCAACCCAAACAGCATCTTTGTATAACAGTAATTTCCGGTGGGAGTCCGGAATGCCGTTTTGTCTTCATCCTCGATTGCCATTTGTACTTGATGGTACCCTTTATAGCAATCGAGGAAACACTTCCACCTGAATGGTGCGAGATTATCGACTTTTTCGTCGATTTCTGGAAGCGCGTAACAATCCTTGGGGCAGGCTTTGTTAAGGTCTTTGTAATCGACGCACATGCGCCAGCCCCCGGACGGTTTTTCTACCATGACTGGGTTGGATAACCAAGTCTGGTATTTAACTTCCCGCAGGATGCCTGCGGAGAGCAGTTCTTCGATCTGCTCTTGCATCGCCTGATTTTTAGCGGACCCAAGGTGGCGTTGGCCTTGGATCACTGGCTTAATACCTGGCAAGGTATTCAAGTGATGTTGCGCGATATCACGTGGGACCCCGGTCATGTCCGCGGGTGTCCACGCGAAGATGTCTTGGTTCCTGAAGAGAAGCTGCTTCAGGTGCGCTTTGGTGGTCGGGGACAAGGCGTGACCCAATGTGACCTTTTGTTTTGGGTATCTCGTGTTGAGAACCCATTTTTCTGGTTGGTCGTTGGGAGTGGGCCTTGCGACCTTGGTCGGACGTACTTCGTCCGACATCATAACGTCCCTGCGGGCATAGATTATCGCGACCCCCGATTCAGTTGGGAAACCGACCGCAGAGTGGGGGACGGATGTGATCATATTGAAATCTCCTTGGGATTCTCTCCCGAGGAGTACGTCATATCTGGAGGTGTGAGGTAAAACCATGAAGTTTACCTCTTCTGTCCTTGTGTGTCTTCCGTTGGAAAGACGCACGAGAAAAGTAATCTGGCCCAGGGGAAAGACAGTTTCCCCTGCGAACCCGGCCAACGGGTAATCTACTGCTTGCAACCGATCTTTGTCCTCCTGGTCGAACTGGTTGAAGCATTGTTCGTAGATTATATCAGAAGTACTGCCCGGGTCGATGAATAGACGCTCGGTGCAGTAGTGTGCCAGTTGCCCTGAAATAACGACGGCGCGCCTATCGCACGGTCCGCCTCGGACTTTTGGAAAGACGACTTGCTCGTCTTTCCAGTCATTGTCCAGCCTTCTCGCCGCTTTGCGCGACCTACCTTTACCTCCGTGGATCATGTGGGTGGAAGCCACGTACATGGTTTTCTTCCCGGAGGAGGTACCTTCGCCATGAGGGGTGATGCGCTTGGTGGGTTTTTGCCCACCTGGCAAAAGGTGTTACAGTTTCCCCTCCTTTAAGGCCCGCTCAATCTCCAGCCGGAGACTGATGCAGTTGTTGGTGGTGTGGCCCGAGTCCTTGTGGTACTCACAGTAGAGTGTGAGGTCCTGATTTTTCTTGGACTTCATTGGTTGGGCCGGTCGCAAGAACTGTGGGTCCGCAAGAAGGACCTCATTTGGCGACATGGTGATCTCGGTCCAGTTGCTATCCCGAGAATCTTTTTTTGACGCCCGATTGTCTCGGGCGGGGTTGTGGTTCCTTGGGTCGAACGTGTTGGTTCGCGGGAAATATGGTTTGGAAATATTGTCACGATTTCCCGCGACCCTGTTGCGTTTATTATTACGCTTGAACCCTTGGTGGGAGGTTTCGTCTTGGGGCTGTGCCTTCGCCAGATGCGGTTCAAGAGACCGCTGCGTCTGGGCGTATGTCTTGACCGCGGTCATGACATCTTCCCATTTTTAGGCAAGCCTTCCTTGCGTGAGATGGTCATGACCATCTGCTTGTCCCTGACGGCCTTGATGAAGTGGTTCCGTGCCATTTGGTCTGCCACGTCACCTATCTCCAGGCACTCTTTGTTGTAACGGACGACGAATGCTTCGATAGATTCGTCGTCCCTTCGCCAGATATTCATGACGTCCATCGAATCGCGTTCGTGGCGTCGTTGTTGGCTGAAATGGGCGAGGAATTTGGTACGCAAGTCCTCGAATGATTCCAGTGATCCCACTGGCAAAGAATCGAACCATGCCCTGGCCAGGCCCGTGAGGGTTTGGGGGAAAAATTACACCACGTGGGTTCATCCCACTGGCCGTTGCACCCTGCGCCCATGAAGACGTTTATGTGGTCGTCCGGGTCGGTCGAACCACTGTATTTCCCGATGCCGAATGAGAATTTTGTAGTTGTGACCCGGGCGTGGGCAATCCGCGGGGAGAACTTGGAATTTTCGGCCGCTGCCTTTGGCCTGTATGGTTCATTAGCAGGGCGCTTGGCCGCCCTGAGGTATGTGTTGTGGGGGTGACTGGGAGGAACATAGTTGCGCCCTCCCGGTCTGCTGCTGGTGTCGTGCGAATCCCCGCGATAGGTATAGTCGTCAGGGTTGGTATGACCGTACCCTTCGGTGTATGGTAGTGGGCCCAACCGGCTATATTATATCCATCTTTTTTCCGTCGATTTTTACTTAAGGTATCATATTACATTTAATAAGTAAGATTTTAGTTTTATTTAATGTTGTTATGAATTAACTGAATGTGTTTTGTTATATGCAGTAAAAGTTGAATATTTTACTCAAGTGCTTTCAATATGTCATTCAAATCATCAAGTAAAGGTATGATAATATTAGTTTTTTCTTACATTGCTGTTGCTTTTATATTTATATGATTATATGTTGTTGTTTGTTGTTATCCATTCCAAACTTCCAATCTCCCTCAACCTAAAAAAACTAAGTTACCTATTTGACTCATAAGATATCTATGTGCAGCCAAATTCCAAACCTCATATTGCATATAGCATATTGCATCCACTATTGGGCACTGACCTTACAACCTGTTTAAACTATAAATATTAAGACTATTTAGCTTTTCAAGAACATCCAAATATATATTTGATGAAACAATGGTTAACCGGGCAGGGTTAACACACTGGTCTCGTCAAGAAGGGTTAATCCCTTCCTCTCGAGAATCGCTGGCTGGATCACCGGTGGTTGATCTCCTGCACAAGAAAACAAGCCGTGACTCGTAACAAGGAGGATGGGGTGGGGGGTGCTCCTTGTTACCACTCTCCGGCGTGAGAATCAGTAGTTTGCTTTGGAAGCAAAGTAAGATAGTAGTAGTAGTGAGAGAGTTGTGAAGAGATACCTCAAACCTGGTTTGGGGTTGGTATTTATAACCGAGGAGTGAAGGAGGAGGATGATGGATGGACTGACGACGTGCTGCACCTTTGTAGGTGTGTCAGGCTTGTCGGTTGTGGAGGTTACGCCACGTCAGTCCATTGCTTACGTAGCTATGACAGGTAACTGCCATTGGTGCCACTTCCACTGTGGTGTCAGTCCCACTTGTTGAGTGCATAGGATGCGGTGCAAGCCGCATCGCTGCATGCGGTAACGTCTGAGGTTACCGCGTCTCCTGCTTGTGATCAAGAAATACGCGAGATGCGGTGCTAGCCGCATCGTCGTCCGCGGAGACTGTTTGCCTGCATCCCTTGTCGTGACGAAAATGCCCATATGATGCGGTGCCAGCCGCATCGTTATGTTCATCTTCTTCTACGCCTAAGGTAAGGCTTCTCATCCTCTGACCGATTGGATTCGAAGGATGTGACCGCATGGGTGCGGTTCATTACTGGCGGGGGTTTGTTTAATACGGGTGATGGTCGATTTGGGACCATACCCCTTCAATATTGATCTTAAAAGGCTTTATATGCTGTTATCCAACATAAGAGCAAGAATTTGATTCCACTGTTGATGCTTTTAACCCTACAAAATGGGAGCATTTATACATTCAGTTCCAATTGTTTTTATCCCAACAAAACAGCTAAAAGTTGGTACTTCATTCTATATATCTGTAACCACTGGTTTTAGCCCAACAAAACGAAACTTCATTCTAGATCCCTGTATACAAACGGGTCATGATAAGCGAATATAAGCGAACTTTCACGATAGTGGCAGTGTAAATTACCTGTTTTACCCCTGCACCCATTGGTAAATCTTTACAACTGTAAATTACCTGTTTTACCCCTGCGAATATAAGCGAACATTTGTTACGCATGAACAGCAGCCCTTCTGAGGTCTTTACGATAGTGGCAGTGTAAATTACCTGTTTTACCCCTGCACCCGTCCCATTGGTAATTCTTTACAACTGTAACCCCTGCACGCATCTAATAAAATAAAATGATGGGTAAATATCCAGGTGACATCTCCCAACATGATGGAGCTATTTGAGACACTTGAAGTTGATATGGAGGTTTCTGATATGTCATTCTCAGTGAGCTTAGACGAAGGTCATGGCTACGAATGGGGCACCAGAAATGGTTTGTCAAGTTTGTTTTCACAAAAGAAGAATCTACTGAATCCTCGCTTTTGGAACATGATGTTCTGGGAAGTAACCAAGTTTAAAACTGATGCTTTAAGGTACCTAAGTTTAATAATATACCAAGCTAGCCCTTTATCCTCCCAATTCGTTTTTAACAATTACACAAAAAACTGCTTGGTAAAAATATTGAGAATAAAACTATAAAAAAACCTTAACTAATTAAAAAGACATTTTCCAGAACTTATAACGTTAACCTAAGTTATTTTTTGATCAAGTTAAGCCATTTAAAATATTTATTTTTGTTAAATATAAAGCAAGTAAAAGCGATTCGATATCGAAAGTTCAAAAGAAAATAGTATTAAAGTTGACAATTTGTTGAAATATAATAATAGTGTGTATATTGATTCTTTAAATTTATTTTCAACATTAAAATTTTAAGAGATCTTGCATATACAGTTGGCCACACGTAATATAATAAAATAGTATGGATATTGCTACTTCTAAATTTATTTTCAACACTAAAATTTTAAGAGATATTATATATACAGTCAGCCACACTTAATTTTATTGACATGAGTTACATTAGTTACTAACAAATGTAACTTTTTGTTAATTGCATATATCACGTACATAGTAATACAATGGTCATGTCAACCGTTTTATTGTAAAATTACTTCTGGGGAAAATATTTTTAATTAAAATTGATAAAACTTCACTTAAAATTCAGTGTAGCATGAAATAAATAGAATAGATAGACTACAAAGTCAATTAAAATTTGAGTAAATTACAAATTTCGTTTTTTATATATATTCTATATAACCCATTATACACCTTTGCAAGCATTCTTACTATATAAACTACAATATGTTAAAAGAAAAAAAATTCAAAATCGAAATAATTAATATATATGTTTTTAACCTTGGTTTTAAAATGTGTGGATCACATGATTCAATGATGAGATCGCATCGCGTGTTGCGGTTTCTGATGCACGTATCACATGATGTGGTCTAATTATATGGTGCCTTATGCAGTTGACTGGTATTTGAACAAATTAGATCTTTAATTGAATAAATCTGACTATAGATGATAAGAATATATTATATTTTAGTGTTTAAAGGTTCACATGTTTATATATTAGCTATATATATATTTTTAGTATTTTTGAATAAAGAAAACCTCGCATACTTAATGTGTACACTTTACGCGTTATGCATCGGATTTTATGATCAAAACGCATCGGATTGGTACACGCATTTTAAAACCAGTTTTCAACTATCCCAACTATAGACTAGTATATGTTTGCCACGTTAAGATATTTTTTTTTTAATAAAGGCCCTAACTATCTGCACACCCAGTTTGCCTATCTGCACACTTAGGGTTTACCTATGCAGCGTATTGGTCAATACGCAGCGTATAGGGTAACCCTATACGCTGCGTATTGACCCATACTCAGCGTATATAAACCATGGATCTCAGTGCCTAATAACCAATCATTGCACAGAAAACAAGGTTTATATACGCTGCGTATAGCTCTCTACGCAGCGTATATAAACCATTAGACTTTTTTGAGTCATTTTGGTAGGTTTGAGGGATCATTTTTTCACAAAGTTTATATATGCTGCGTATTGACCAATACTCAGCGTATGTAAAGGTCTGAAAATGTCATTTATGCCCTTGTATTGAGGCTATACGAAGCCAAATACAAGGGTAGTTGTGTATTTTTGTCTTATATGCTGCGTAGTGATCTCTAAGGAGCGTATATAAAGCTCTATTTTTGTTTTTTTTTTGTATTCCTTTGTTTATTTATAAAAAAAAGGAAAATAACACCCGATACGATACTATACGATACGATATAACACCCGTATAGGCCTATAGGTGTGATTTAGTTCCCGTATTGACCTCGTATAAGCCTATAAGTGTGATATCGTATCGTATAGGTGTGGTTTAGGTCACGTATTGACCTCGTATAAGACTATAAGTGTGATATCGTATCGTATAGCATAGTATATGTCCCGTATTGACCTCGTATAAGCCTATAAGTGTGATATCGTATCGTATAGCATAGTATATGTCCCGTATTGACCTCGTATAAGCCTATAAGTGTGATATTGTATCGTATAACGTAGTATATGTCATGTATTGACTTCGTATAAGCCTATAAGTGTCGTATCGTATAGCGTCGTATAGGTCACGTATTGACCTCGTATAAGCCTATAAGTGTGATATCGTATCGTATAGGTGTAGTATAGGTCGCGTATTTACCTCGTATAACCCTATAAGTGTGATATCGTATCATATAACGTAGTATAGGTCACGTATTGACCTCGTATAAGCCTATAAGTGTGATATCGTATCGTACAGCGTCGTATAGGTCACGTATTGACCTCGTATAAGCCTATAAGTGTGATATCGTATCGTATAGGTGTGGTTTAGGTCACGTATTAACCTCGTCTAAGCCTATAAGTGTGATATCGTATCGTATAGGTGTGGTTTAGGTCCCGTCTAATCCTATATACATATACAAGACCTATAGGAAACCTATACGAGACTTATACTACACTATACGATACGATACGATACGATACTAAACAATAACACCCGTATAGGCCTCTATACGAGACTTATATACTATACACTATACGATACGATATGATGCAATACGATACGATGCAATACGATAAGATAATTTAATTTAAACGATAACAATATAATATATTTGTATTATTTACGAATAATATTCTTTTTTTATAAATAATTTTCTTTTTTAATAAATAAACAAAGAAATACGATAATTTAATTTAAACGATAACAAAACAATATATTAGTATTATTTACCAATAATATTGTTTTTTTATAAATAATTTTCTTTTTTAATTTTTATAATTCGTAATATTTATATTATTTTTTATTTTTATAATTTATATATGTATTATTTACCAATAATATTGTTTTTTATAAATAATTTTCTTTTTTTTATAAATAAACAAAGGAATACACAATAAAAAAAATACAAAAATGGAGCTTTATATACGCTCCTTAGAGGTCCCTACGCAGCGGGTATGAGACCAAAATGACACAACTACCCTTGTATTTGGCTTCGTATAGTCTGAACACAACGGTATAAAAGACATTTTCAGACCTTTATATACGCTGCGTATAGGTCAATACGCAGCGTATTTAAAGGGTGGTAAAATTATTTTTAACCCCAAACCTGTGGTAAAATTATCTTTTTAACCCTTATAGTTTATATATGCTGCGTATTGACCAATACTCAGCGTATGTAAAGGTCTGAAAATGTCATTTATGCCCTTGTATTAAGGCTATATGAAGCCAAATACAAGGGTAGTTGTGTCATTTTTGTCTTATATGCTGCGTAGTGATCTCTAAGGAGCGTATATAAAGCTCTATTTTTGTTTTTTTTTTTGTGTATTCCTTTGTTTATTTGTAAAAAAAAAGGAAAATAACACCCGATACGATACTATACGATACGATATAACACCCGTATAGGCCTATAGGTGTGATTTAGTTCCCGTATTGACCTCGTATAAGCCTATAAGTGTGATATCGTATCGTATAGGTGTGGTTTAGGTCACCTATTGACCTCGTATAAGACTATAAGTGTGATATCGTATCGTATAGCATAGTATATGTCCCGTATTGACCTCGTATAAGCCTATAAGTGTGATATCATATCGTATAGCATAGTATATGTCCCGTATTGACCTCGTATAAGCCTATAAGTGTGATATTGTATCGTATAACGTAGTATATGTCATGTATTGACTTCGTATAAGCCTATAAGTGTGATATCGTATCGTATAGCGTCGTATAGGTCACGTATTGACCTCGTATAAGCCTATAAGTGTGATATCGTATCGTATAGGTGTAGTATAGGTCGCGTATTTACCTCGTATAACCCTATAAGTGTGATATTGTCACACCCCCAAAATCCACCTGCGGATAACACCCGCTTTGAGGGCGTGACTGACCAGGATCCAACCACCAATTATACTAAGCATTGGTTAATAGTAAAGTAAAATGTTATCTCGAGTAGTTTAGCAACATCTTAGCTTAAGTTGGATAGTAAGATTAAACAAAACAGCGGAAGCATAAACCAAATAGTTTTAAAAGATAGTTCATGGTTCAAGATAAATAAAACCCAACACACGGGTTTTGACGATCACTACACATTCCCAAGCAGCAGCTCCTCAGTCACTGGTTACCTGCAAAGCATGCAGTAAGGGGGTCAACAATAATGCTGAGTGAGTTCACTAGTTGTCCAGTTTTAATTACCAAAAACTTGTTTCACCAGTTAATTTATCCGTTTATACATGCCATGGGGAGCTACCCCAGAAGTTAGCGACTAAACTGTTTTTCCAATACCGAACACTAGGTAACCATTTGCGTTTCCGCAGGATGCCCCGATGTCAATGTTCTATCATCATTGACGGATGCCTGAGTACATTAGTTCACGACCGATCCCATACCATGGCACGGTGTGAGGTTGGTAAAACCTAAATAGCGCTATCAACTAATAACCCGTTCGCCTGGCCCCGGCGACTAATCGGTATTACGTAGTAGGGACTTGAGTGATAGAGTTGCGTTTAGTGCCGTTTGGTTGCATTCCGTATAAACAGTAATTAACTAAAAAGGTTTCCCAATACAAGGGAAGGTAAAGTAAGTTTGTTCCCAGTAACTAGGGAAGGAATGTAAATGGTATCCCCTTTACAAGGGGATAGGGTTGTTTCAGTCTCGTGTCCCAAACCACCGGGACGCATGCTTTTAAGTTGTGAACTCACCTTGGGTTGCTCGGTAGATTATTTTACCCGGTCAAGTATGTTGGTCACCACGTCCTAGCATGGTTACCAAGTATGGGTCAAGTTGGGTACAAATAAACACATAGCGAACACGTACGGCAAACACACATAGCAAACACGTATAGCATGCGTAACAACAAACAGTTGGGTTATTGGGTCAGTCCTATACATACTATCAGCAGCAACATCACGTAGTCCAGTCAACAGAAAGCCCAACAGTCAAAGCCCAATAACACCAAAATAGCCCAGTCGAGACAAGGGTGGTTGCGACTCGCAACCGAGGTTACGACTCGCAACCGAGGTCTCGGTTCATCACGTTTTGGTTACGAGTCACAACCAGAGGTTCCGACTCGCAACCGGCGGTTCCGACTTGACAGCAGTGGTTACGACTCGCAACCGGATTCGATACGCGTTGATTGCGACTCGCAACCGGGAGATCTCGACAAGACTTGATGTGGTCTCGAGTCGCAACCAAAGGTTACGACTCGCAACCGTGATTACGTGCACAACAAACCTTCTAGAACCTGCAATGTACTGACCAATAGAATTGCATTTTCATGCAAATTGTGTACTATATCCACTAACATGTTTTCTTGTCTAAAATGTGCACAAAACAGATCAAACCAAGCATATTTGAAAATATTTAAATGACATTCAAGTTGTTCATCATATTCAAATAGCATTCAACATCATTCATGAACATTCAATCCCTAACATCACTTTAATATCATCCGGATAACAAAATCATCAAATTCCTCATAGAAATGTTAGAACACATTTTATCACTAAACATGTAGGTCCGTGTTTCGGGATCCAATCCGTGATTTTCATGATTATGTTCAAAGATGGAAGAGATAAGAGAGGATAAACAAACAAACTTTGTATTAATCCGGTAGTAAACATTACAAGTCGGCCCGATTACATGGAAACCGAACTAATACCAAAGAAGTATACATCCAGGGAGAAATCAAGTGGTGATTTCTCCCGGTGAGGTCTCAAACCTCCACTCACTCTCTTGCACACACTTGTGCTCTCACTCTTGTGTTTTACAAGACAAGGTGTTGGTATTTATACCAAACACAGGTTGTATGGTCGAAGGATCAAGCTGACTGGTCGATAGATCATCTTTCGACCATCAAGCTTTCGAAAGACACATATACCTCGAAGGATCACATATCCTTCGAGGTCCATCCTTCGATGGATATCTTTCGAGCTCATCGAAGGATATTCATAATCCTTCGATGCCTTATCCTTCGACACCAACAAATACAACTATAATTTGTCAAGTAAATACACACACACGGTCAACCGAACAACCCTCTCGTTTGACCACTTCAAACGAGCGGGTCTATACACGTTCGATAGACCGTTTCACTAACTATTACAAATTCAGCGTAAAATAATAACTAATCTATTCGACAAGCATCGGACACAAAATCTGCATCAACAAATTCCCCCTTGTCCGTTGCTGTCGAATGCTGAAAATGCAACTGCAATCATCGATCTTCAGTCAAGTAATCATCTTCTCTGTGTAGACAAATTCCCCCTTGACCGATGATCCAGGTAAGTAGTATCTTGATGCTCTTTGTATAAAACTTCCCCCTCAAAGTACGCGTATCCGAGTCGAGTGTTGTGCAATTTCCTCAAAAGGCTCAATTGACCGATCTTCCGCTGATCTTCCAATACTCCAACCGGCATTTGATAAGGGTTCCATTCTATAACAACTGCATCAAGTCTTGATCTTTAAGCATACCTATGATTGCGTTTAGAAATTTACCGAAGAAATTCAACAAATGAAAATTTTTATCCCCCCATTTCTTTGGTAAGATCTCTAAACCTTAACAGATTCTTTCCACTTCAAAGAAACTGTCGTCAAATGTTCACCAATTCCCTCCACTGAGCGGAACTGTCATCAATCTTCATTGAATGTTCTCGGTTCCGAAAATTCACGAACATGACTTTCTTCTTTGCATAATCTAGTTGAATAAGAACGTCCCCTGGTACCCCGTAGGATCTGACTTGTATCCCCCCAAAGACCAAAGACTTTGTGAACTCGTTAGGACCGGTATAGACGTTCCAGGTTCATACGTTCGTCTTCAAATGCGAGAATATGACAATAAACAAAATCCTTTCGAACATTTCCGAATAACCAGTAACAATCATAAATACTGATGCGCGGAAGCGAACATATCGTGTTGTTTTTGGCCCATAATAGCCGCGTCACCATTTTTGCCATTTGCATCGGTAACCGTGACTACCCCACATTTTTCAAAAAAAAATCAAGTTTTCATCATCTTCTGTTTTCATCGTTCCGAATCATCCCGCGCGCTCCCAAAATCCATACAAATTTTGACCTTGTAGGTCCGTGTTTCGGGATCCAATCCGTGATTTTCATGATTATGTTCAAAGATGGAAGAGATAAGAGAGGATAAACAAACAAACTTTGTATTAATCCGGTAGTAAACATTACAAGTCGGCCCGATTACATGGAAACCGAACTAATACCAAAGAAGTATACATCCAGGGAGAAATCAAGTGGTGATTTCTCCCGGTGAGGTCTCAAACCTCCACTCACTCTCTTGCACACACTTGTGCTCTCACTCTTGTGTTTTACAAGACAAGGTGTTGGTATTTATACCAAACACGGGTTGCACAGTCGAAGGATCAAACTGACTGGTCGATAGATCATCTGTCGACCATCCAGCTTTCGAAAGATACACACATACCTCGAAGGATGCCATATCCTTCGAGGTCCATCTTCAACCTTCGATGGATATCTTTCGAGCTCGTCGAAGGATACACAATCCTTCGACGCCTTATCCTTCGACACCAACATTAAACAACCATACTTTGTCTTGCAAACACACACGGTCAACCGAATAACCCTCTCGTTTGACCACTTCAAACGAGCGGGTCTATACACGTTCGATAGACCGTTTCACTAACTATTACAAATTCAGCGTAAAATAATAACTAATCTATTCGACAAGCATCGGACACAAAATCTGCATCAACAAATTCCCCCTTGTCCGTTGTTGTCGAATGCTGAAAATGCAACTACAATCATCGATCTTCAGTCAAGTAATCATCTTCTCTGTGTTGACAAATTCCCCCTTGACCGATGATCCAGGTAAGTAGTATCTTGATGCTCATTGTATAAAGCTTCCCCCTCAGAGTACGCGCATCCGTGTTGAGTGTTGTGCAATTTCCTCAAAGGACTCAATTGACCGATCTTCCGCTGATCTTCCAATACTCCAACCGGCATTTGATAAGGGTTCCATTCTATAACAACTGCATCAAGTCTTGATCTTCAAGCATACTACATTGATAGAGATTTCTGGTAAACTATCTTCTGTAAACCGTCTTTGTGGAATCGACCAAGTAATGCACTTTTCTGTGCAAAACATTCCACGCAGAACCCCCTTGTCTCACCAGAAAATCACAAACTCTACCACCTGTGATTGCGTTTAGAATTTTACCGAAGAAATTCAACAAATGAAAATTTTTATCCCCCCATTTCTTTGGTAAGATCTCTAAACCTTAACAGATTCTTTCCACTTCAAAGAAACTGTCGTCAAATGTTCACCAATTCCCTCCACTGAGCGGAACTGTCATCAATCTTCATTGAATGTTCTCGGTTCCGAAAATTCACGAACATGACTTTCTTCTTTGCATAAACTAGTTGAATAATAACGTCCCCTGGTACCCCGTAGGATCTGACTTGTATCCCCCCAAAGACCAAAGACTTTGTGAACTCGTTAGGACCGGTATAGACGTTCCAGGTTCATACGTTCGTCTTCAAATGCGAGAATATGACAATAAACAAAATCCTTTCGAACATTTCCGAATAACCGGTAACAATCATAAATACTGATGCGCGGAAGCGAACATATCGTGTTGTTTTTGGCCCATAATAGCCGCGCCACCATTTTTGCCATTTGCATCGGTAACCGTGACTACCCCACATTTTTCAAAAAAAATCAAGTTTTCATCATCTCTTGTTTTCATCATCCCGCATCATCCCGCGCGCTCCCGAATTCGTACGAATTTTGACGTTGACATTTAGAAGCGCGGTTCAAATCAACTCCGCAAATACCCGACTCCACTCTGCATCAAAAACCTTTGTTCCAATGGAATTTTTTTTTTTTTTTTTAACTAGCAAAATATAACTTTAGGCGCTAGATTTTCACATTGATACACTTTGTGTGGACGCGACTCGGCTCGGTTCGACTCGGTTTCGACACGGTTAGGTCCGGCTCAAGCCCGACGTCACGACATTCCTCCGTCGTGCGTCCCAGAGTTCGACACGCGAGGCACGGAGCGCCACAAACCCATTCCCGTTTACACATCACCATGACATCATTATTGTGATGTCATGATGATGTCAAAAATTTGTCTTATGCATGAATTTGGTGCAAAGATTGATCCTTCGAGACATTCATATGATTTTGTTGGTCCAATCAATGAGCAGTTTGCCTAAAGCCATTTAAACTTTGAAATAAAAATCAATTATATAAGCAAACTGTCCACCTCCCAAAATCCATGCGGCCCAATTGAATTCTTTGTACAAAAGATCCAATTGAATTCTTTGTACAAAAGGTCCAATAGTCAACAATCTTAACTCCAAGATTCAGCCGACAACTTCAGGTTGTCTTATCCATTGCTTCACTTTCCTCGATACAATACAAGCATTCACAGTCACTCTCTCATCAAAAGTCAACAACCCTCAATTTGAAAACATCACAGCCGACATCAGACTATTCTGTCTCTTATCCTCTGTGATGACAACAAACAGCCGACAACCATCTTCACTTTTTCAACCGGATCCTTCGAGAACTGTGTCTGTACTTCGACACTTCCAACACCAGCCGAAAGATAACTATCGAGAACTGAAATGTGATCCTTCGACATCAAGATGACATGACCCTTCGGAAACAGTGATCAAAGGAACTGTTTGATCTTTCGAATTTGATGGGGATTGATCCTTCGATTCTATTGATGAAGGTGACCCTTCGAACAGAAAGTTGACCTTTCGAAACAGTGGTTAATCTGATCTTTCGATTGAACTGCTGACCCTTCGATTAAAATGATGACCTTTCGAATTTTTTTAATTTGACCCTTCGAAAACAGTTGGGAAATGATTGACCTTTCGAGCAGTTAACTGATCCTTCGAAGTTCTTTACATCTTTCAAATTATGAAGATGTGAAGAACATCAAGAACACAGCAACCTGGGTAAATTGCAGATTCGATGAAAACACTCGTACACGACTTTTGATGAAGAAAACTTGAAGATTTAGAAGAAAAACATAAAACCCAACACTCGTTTTATCACAGATCTGAATATTCGGGTCCAGATCTGAGTTTTTCTCATTTTCACCTTTTTTACATCTTGAACAAAAACCCACAAAAATCACAGATCTAGAGCACATGTGACTTAGTAAACGGTTAGTTTTACTAAATCGGGCACCATGGCTCTGATACCAAATGTAGGTCCGGATCTCGGGACCGAAACCGTGATTTTCATGTTTATGTTCATAGATGGAAGAGATAAGAGAGGATAAACAAACAAACTTTGTATTAATCCGGTAGTAAACATTACAAGTCGGCCCGATTACATGGAAACCGAACTAATACCAAAGAAGTATACATCCGGGGAGAAATCAAGTGGTGATTTCTCCCGGTGAGGACTCAAACCTCCTATCACTCTCTAGCACACACTTGTGCTCTCACTCCTGTGTTTTACAAGACAAGGTGTTGGTATTTATACCAAACACAGGTTGTATGGTCGAAGGATCAAGCTGACTGGTCGATAGATCATCTTTCGACCATCAAGCTTTCGAAAGACACATATACCTCGAAGGATCACATATCCTTCGAGGTCCATCCTTCGATGGATATCTTTCGAGCTCATCGAAGGATATTCATAATCCTTCGATGCCTTATCCTTCGACACCAACAAATACAACTATAATTTGTCAAGTAAATACACACACACGGTCAACCGAACAACCCTCTCGTTTGACCACTTCAAACGAGCGGGTCTATACACGTTCGATAGACCGTTTCACTAACTATTACAAATTCAGCGTAAAATAATAACTAATCTATTCGACAAGCATCGGACACAAAATCTGCATCAACAAAACATCACAACATGAACGGACATAAATAGACATTATCATTCTCGGTTCCTAGACATAAACGGATGCTACCCATTCAACCAAAGTCATGAATATTCATTCTATCTAAACATTCCGGATAAAATATGTTAACCGATTATCCATTTCACACATTTTGATTTCACACAATGAAGCATCAATAAGCATACACAACAAACATCATAAACACTAACCAATGGAGATTCAAGGTGTGAGGGGATGATGGATCGATGAGTGAGCTTCCGGTTGGTGATTCCGAGCTAGAGCCGAGGTGTTCTTGTTGTTGGTTGATCCGAGAGGGAGAAGGAAGGAGAGGAAGGTGATCTTGGTT